>NC_133538.1:186085655-186389655 GCF_048544455.1 Silene latifolia | reverse complement strand
TTGCTTAAAATTGACTGAAGATTTTGTGAGTATTATTGACGTATCTTATCGTTATTCGATTAAATAAGATACGGTCTAAGTAATCAAATTGTTTTATTACTTAGATGAAATTATTGTTTATGGAAACAATTGAAACGAAATGAATAATTTATTATAAATATAGAATGTTGTAATTTATGATTCGGAAACCCATTACGGTACAAGTAATTATGAATTACTAGGTTAATTTTATAAGTGACATATTTTATTAATATGTTGATTTTTAATTGTTAAAAATACATTTTATACACATAATGTCATGGAACATGTTACATGTGACTAATTGACAAATAAATTGTAAAATGGACTTTCCATTTTACAATATATGTACCGAAAATATATGGGGAGGGTTGGGGTTTGTATTATGTTTTATATTATAAGAAGCATAATCATTAAACCTTATTGATAGTCATGCACACCTAGTTGCTTTTGTGAAGAGTATCTTGGCCATGCATTGGCCCTTGCCACCCCCCATACCCGGTTTTCCTTAGAGAAAAGGCCAAGGGTTTCTACAATTTATATTGATACATACACTAAGATATTCACTAGTGTTTTATTTATTCTTTTACACAACCAAAACTTAGAGAAGTTTATAGAGAAAAATACTCATATATTTCCTTCCTCTTGGCTGAAATTACAAGAGACAAAAACAAATATTTTGGGTCAATTTTAGTAAGATTAATATTATTCTAGTTCTAATAATATTAGTCTTTTAAGAGGTTATCTTGGGTATTCATCTTTGGGAGGGATTCTAAGCTTGAATCTTTGTTCATCCATATAAGGAAAGCTCAAAATCAAGTAAGAAGGAGATCTTACTTGTGCCCTTTAATCCAAAATTCCATAGTAAGAAAGACGATTTCTTCTCTATTCTTATTTAAGTTTGCATGCATAAGATCTAGTTTTAATTTTATGACTAAATTAAAATATCAAATATATGAATATGTTATATAATGAGATTAAATTTCCAACAAGCGGTATCAAGAGCCTTAGGTTGTTTGCATGCAAATCGGTTTATAGTTTTTCCGAGTTATATGATTAACATACAAAACTAATTAATTTGGTTTTATGAAGAAAAACCTTTAAATAAATTTGCATGTTAAAAGTTTCTGGTCCTAAGTGATTTTTAGGATATTTTGGTTTATTTATGGATTTTATTGTTCATTTTATATAACAATGGCATTAAAATGTGATTTTTATGATAAAAATGTCATTTTTGGACTAAAAATAGCTGAACTTCGATTTTTTCAGTGGTTTTTGGATATATTTTCACATATATTATCTTCTGATGACCTGAAAATTATCATAATAAAATGAGTTGTATTGCTCGAAATATGGATTTTTCAAGTTAAAATCGTATTTAAATGGGTAAATAGGTTAATATGAGTTACATTTAGAATATGGTCATGGAAATTTAGTATCTTGTCACATGAAATTTTAAAAGATGTGTGTAAAATAATTGGCTATAATGAAGTCTTTATGCATGATTTATGAATTTTTAATGAAAAATCACATAAATAGTGACTAAAATTTGTAATAATGCTAAAACATACTTCATGACTTAAGGAAAAACGTCACATGTTGCATTTTATCATATATTTCAGATCTAAAAATAAAAAGTTGGTAAAAATGATTTTTCTCATATTTTTATTGTCATAATTGTTAAAATCGATAAACCGCAACATTGTTTTTCTCGATAAATTTTCGAAATTTTTAACCTAAGTTTTTGAATATTATGAGTGTCATGGTATTTTTCTATAATGTTCATGAGTTTAAATTTCAAATTTTGAAATTATTTGAAATTTTTATGATTTAATTTGAAGTTTATGGCATAATTTTGTATTTTAGGTCCATTTATGAACAATATTAAGAAATCTAGGTTAATTATTGTCAAATGTTAGTGGAGACTGATTTTGAGTCCTAAGTTGGTTAGGGTAATTAACTTGTACATAAATATGAATTTATGTAATTATTGTGATTTTTAAAATGTTAAATCACGCAAATCCGTAAAAACCGATTAATATACGATATTGGCTCCTTAAAGGTGATTTAGCATAAAATCGAGCATGTTCATACATATTATAATGCTGCATTTTATTTATGATTGTCATATTTTAATTTTATGTAATTTTGGAATTATGTAATTTTACTTAGTATGGCCTTAGTTTTAATTGGTATACCCGAAATGCATGGGAATATCGATTCGGTTGTAATTTATTGTGATCTCGTATCACCGTTTTGTAATTTAATATATTTATTTTTATTTTTAATTACAAATGTATAATAGGAAATTATGTAATTTATTTATTCCGGAGTTCCTTGAAGACGGTGCCACTCGAGAAGGCGATCCATCATAGAAAATGTTGCCTTGAAATGCGTGCCAAGACCTAAGTTCAAGGGACCAAAGGAGTTGGTTTCCGAATTTGTAATATTTTATTAGATTTACTATTTTAGGAAGGCCATACTAGGATTTTATTTATGCTTTGCATTTTATTTATATGTTGCATGCATCGCTAAATCGCCATAACTAAAACATGCATTATCATTTATATCGAGTTTATCGACCGTGTCAATTACAATTATCGTAGTTCACGGCTTTAGTTCACTTAAAACATGATAGATAATAAATTGACATGACCTCTCGCTAAAATAAACAATTGAGATTTAGCCTTACCGAAAAGTAGAAACCATGAAAACCTATTTCGTGAGGGAGTGCACTCGGCCTTACCGGGGTAAAAACCTTGCTACGTAGGGGAAGTGGGTGTTAAATGTCTACCCACTGAATTTATAAAGATGAGGGTTGTATTCGGCTTTACCGATGCCCAAGTTGATGTAAATTTGGATCAAGGACACATTTATTCGAAATTTGGGTTGAACTCAACGAAAGTATTCTCGACGGTTGCCGGATGTGTTTCGGGCTAAAGATAAATATTAATGTAAATTTATCGACCAAGAGTTCTAAAAGTTGAATTGATTAAAGAGTTAATCCACCGAGTTATATTGATAAGGGTTGTATTCGGCTTTACCGATGCCTAAGTTAATATAAATTTGGGTCTTGGAATCATTTATCAAAGTTGGGTAGAGGTCACTAGATAAATGCAATAAAACTTGTTTAAATTAAAAATTTACGAGTGTTATTATTATTTTGAAAACGACATATGTTTTATTCCTTCTATTTTTCGTTTTTTAGACCACTTTTATTTCTCATAACAAATGGCCGCACCAAACACCAACGTCGCACCTCTCACTAATGTTTCATGGCCCGATCCTTCATGGATCGTTGTAAACTTGAAAAGAATGGGTCAAATTTCTCCGATTGGGATGCCCAACTCAAATTATCCGCCCAAGGTGACGACAAGGTTCGTTACCTCACCGAGGCCTCTCCACCCGAATCTAATGCTAGGTCGAGTGCCGCCACTAGGGAAGCATATGAGGCTTACCACAAAGAGTCCGCCGCTATGAAAAATGTGTTGATTTTTGCGATGGAGGCGGATATCCAAAGGAGAGCCTTTAAAATGGGCACCGCTTATGAAATCTATTCCAAGCTTGTGACAATATTTTTGCAAGCTCCGAGGGTCGTCCAATATGAGGCGGCCTCGACATTCTTTGATCTCGATTTTAAGGAGGGCCAAAAGGTTAGCCCTCACGTACTCAAATTGTTGGAGCTAGTCGAGACATTGAAACTTCAAAAGGTTGAAATCCCCAAAGAGCTCATTGTAGATAGGATTCTACACTCCTTATCCAAAGTCAAAGCACATTTTCAATTCCGGGTGAATTTTAACATGCAAGACAAGGACGTGTCTCTTGAAGAGTTGCACAAGTTACTTGTGCAAGCCGAAAGAGATATGAGGTTAAATGTTAACCCACCTAAGGATGTGCTTAATATAAGCACCAAGAGCAAGGGGAAGTTCAAGAAGAATGGGAAAAAGGGTAAGAGGCAAGATCCCATGTCCACCAAGGCTAAGACTTTTGAAGCTAGCACTTCCAAGACCAAGAAGGGTCCTCTTGATAAATGCCATTATTGTAATGGTGTTGTACATTGGAAAAGGAATTGTTCCAAGTACCTTGGTGACATCAAAGCTGGAAAGATCACTCCAGTAGGTAAATGACTATCCTTTCTTTTATGTTTCTAATTCAACTATGGTATTTTGATACAAAGTTGTGATAATGTATCCCCTTTTTATTGTAAATAGGATCTCCTCCAAGCAAAGACAAAGGAAAGGAAAAACAAGCTTGAGAAATCATCAAGGAGCTAGGAGTAGCTAGCTACCAATGAAGCTTGGCTTTTTATTATTGTCTTATTTTAAGCTGTGTTTCGGATTTTTAGAACTATTTTGATTTCCGTGTTCGACATGGAAATGGTTGATCCTTTCTAAACAATGGTTGTATTTTGGATTATGGTGGCTTGGTTTACAACCCAAGTCACCCCTTTTATCGTATTTCCTTGTTCTAAAAATTCGTCTTTATATGCTTGCACATAGAAACATATGATCATCTACTTAAAGTGATCCAATAGACAACTATAATGACGAGATTCATTATATGTCCATAAGCTTAAGGCTTGTGTATGATCAATTATAAAGTGATGTTTAGTTGATGAACTCTCCTAAAGAAATGTCAATTACCAAGTACACTCATCAAATTTAAAATCTAGTAGTCAATCTATGAGATAGTCCTCCTCCTACTTCAAAATCATCACTTGTGTCTCATAAACTATCTTTGAATATTTAGTGTATTTATTCTAAAGATAGAGTGGGAGAAAAATGAAGAGACACAAAGAATACAAAGAATAATTTGTATACTTGAGTAAATGAGATCTATGAAAGAAAGAATTATTTGTATACCTAAATAGATAGTATACACGAATAGATGAGATCTATGGTCTCGAATGGATGATATCTACATGACAAAAGAGACCAAGTGAAGTAATCAAAAGAATATGTTCTCAAGATAACTACACGAGGAGACTAAACGAAAGTTTTGAAAGAAAATGACTAAAGAAAAGTCTTAATAAGAGATTTGGCTAGTTTATGAACAACATATGACCAAGAGTTTCAATATTGTTATTTACTTAAGAGCCTAAATGAAACAAATTTGCATCCTTGAATATAAATGAGATTTATGATTAAAAGTTACAAAGGAAGATATGCCGATATCTACAAAAGCTAAGTTAGTTGTTAACTACGCTAGTGTCATTACTTAACCTCATTATGATAATGAAATGGTTAAACCTCCTTCTGAAAAAGGGTATTTTGAGAAGGACGTGTATTAAATGGAATTTCACATTTAAATAATGACATTGCTACACATCATTATAAAAATGAATGAGTTAGAGATTAAAATCTCTTTCCATAAAGTTTAAGATTGAAACCTTTTCAAAATAGGTATTTTGAAAGGATATGTTGGGAACATATATGGTTTTAATCTTAATAACTTGGCAAAGCAAAATGTATTTCAATTCTTGAAATGTTTTGATTGAGTGGTCAATTGCGAAACATGTGGACTTAAGTGGGAGTTTGAAATTATCATGTGAAGACATGAAATTTAGTGGGAGCAATCATCTTGTAAAATTTATAACTCATTACTTATTGAGAATGACGAGCTAGTACTATCTTTCACAAAGAACTATTTGAGTTTTCAATTCTGGATGAAAATGGACTATGATGAATCCAATCACATCATGGGATGTTGGATAGGTATTGAGATATACACATCAAATCAACGAGAAACATAGGTTATTCATATCAATGAAAATGGAATTACCATAAGCAGTCATGGTCATTCATTGAACCTAAGAATGGTTGATCACATGATTAAAGATTACTAATGTTTCAGCCATTAGAATAATCATGCACATGTCCAATAATGAATCATATGCTTAAGAGCATGATGAATCATTGGTAAGCCATAGAAGACACGTCATGAATTCTCGAGGAGAACTAATGAGCTATTCTAGTGTTTGACATAACACTCTGTTATGTGACAAGAAGTTGCACATATTGAAGTTCGAAAACGCGTAAGGATTTATGAAGATCCTAAGCTAATTAAGCTTAAAGAGAAATAAGAAGTTGGAAGGATACTAGGTTATAGTAAGAGATTACTCAAAACTAGTATTTTCTAATATGCTAGGACTTATGAGAAGTGCTAGGCTAATCATCTTGACAATTATTGCAAGACCCTACAAAACGTATACCTAGTGCATTGCGAGTTGGTAGAACACTTGACCAAAGTCTGAGTTATATCATCCACCACAATTCGTTGGTTATGTGATAAACAACTAGAAAGTTCTTTCAAGATAAAGAACCTAAACCTAGGTTGGGAACCTAGATGTGTACTTGGTAAGGTTCATGCTATGAGAGATAACATGAATATAAAGGAAAGTGCAATACAAGAAGTATGAACACATGGACACATGGTATGTTAAACTTCTATTGCAATCAACAAGTGTTTTCACAGTTATATACATCACAAGGTAGTAATATTGTATTGACTACTCGAATATGATGTCCACATATGTCGCTTGAGTTATTATTAACTCACCTTATACTTTGTCACATCCAAACGGGTTGTAGAGACAATTGAACCCCGTTAAAGTGAACACGGATTAACATTGTATTCGCCCATAGTCACTTACATAAGGTGACATCTCAAAGTGACTAGAGTGTGATGCGATTGATGGCAAGTTCAAATGCCATAGAGTCATATGAGATGACTAGTCGATCACATAGGCAGACTGTTAGGAACACTTTGTCGGGCCTTATGACTGCTTATAGAGTTCTGGCAAATTTATATAGCCTGGTCATGGCGAGAACTACTATAGTATTCGAATGAGTCAATTCTTTTGACTAAAGACTATTCGCCTAAGGTGGCACGGTTTCAGAATAACTTTGATTTATGTAACTACGACCTTCGTAAATGGGGTCAAATGGGCATATTTTAGGTTATGATGGCCGTGGCTAGTCGAAGGGAATAAGTGCGATAGGAATTGTCCACCCCTTGTCAGGGTTATACCAATATCTCAGGGCCACTCGAGGAGTAATGAACTGGAAATGCATGGCCACGCTCGGAAGGTATCTATGGTAGATAACTCCGGTCAATCAATTATTCTCCAGATCGAGGAAACCACTCTCGATATGATCACTTGCAAGTACGACCTGAAAGACACCTTGCATTGAGTGGGAGATAGTAATAGTACAAGAGAATTGGTGACGCACACTTGTCGAGGACAAGTGGGAGATTGTTGGAATTCGTGTCCTCCGACAATAATGCGATCACAACTGTCGATCATGATGATCACATGTTTAAATCTCATTTTAAGAATACATGTGGGATGTAATATTTTACAGTCAACTGGTCCACACATATCGGTAATGATTGGCTGACTAGAGTTTGACATCTTTGTCGTGCGGCATGCAGGTGATCGATTGATCCCCTTAGGTCATACCTAAAGGGTAACACTCTTAATTGATTATTTAATTGATCGTATGTCGTTACGGGTTAATTAAATTGCTTAAAATTGACGGACGATTTTTTGAGTATTATTGACGTATCTTATTGTAATTCGATTAAATAAGATACGGTCTAAGTAATCAAATTGTTTTATTACTTAGATGAAATTATTGTTTATGGAAATAATTGAAACGGAATGAATAAATTATTATAAATGTAGAATGTTGTAATTTATGATTCGGAAACCCATTACGGTACAAATAATTATGAATTACTAGGTTAATTTTATAAGTGACATATTTTATTAATATGTTGATTTTTAATTGTTAAAAATACATTTTATACACATAATGTCATGGAACATGTTACATGTGACAAATTGACAAATAAATTGTAAAATGGACTTTCCATTTTACAATATATGTACCGAATATATATGGGG
The DNA here is from genome assembly GCF_048544455.1 of Silene latifolia. Taxonomy (NCBI): domain Eukaryota; kingdom Viridiplantae; phylum Streptophyta; class Magnoliopsida; order Caryophyllales; family Caryophyllaceae; genus Silene; species Silene latifolia. The sequence goes on along the minus strand of NC_133538.1, from coordinate 186,381,728 downwards.
AGGGTTGGGGTTTGTATTATGTTTTATATTATAAGAAGCATAATCATTAAACCTTATTGATAGCCATGCACACCTAGTTGCTTTTGTGAAGAGTATCTTAGCCATGCATTGGCCCTTGCCACCCCCCATACCCGGTTTTCCCTAGAGAAAAGGACAAGGGTTTCTACAATTTATATTGATACATACACTAAGATATTCACTAGTGTTTTATTCATTCTTTTACACAACCAAAACTTAGAGAAGTTGAGAGAGAAAAATACTCATATATTTCCTTCCTCTTGGCCGAAATTACAAGAGACAAAAACAAATATTTTGGGTCAATTTTAGTAAGATTAATATTATTCTAGTTCTAATAATATTAGTCTTTTAGAAGGTTATCTTGGGTATTCATCTTTGGGAGGGATTCTAAGCTTGAATCTTTGTTCATCCATATAAGGAAAGCTCAAGAACAAGTAAGAAGGAGATCTTACTTGTGCCCTTTAATCCGAAATTCCATAGTAAGAAAGACGATTTCTTCTCTATTCTTATTTAAGTTTGCATGCATAAGATCTAGTTTTAATTTTATGACTAAATTAAAATATCACATATATGAATATGTTATATAATGAGATTAAATTCCCAACAAAAAGGAGTTTGAAAATTCTAAAGAGAAGAACAAAATTCTTTCTTTGAAAATTGAGAAACTAAGCAAGGAACTTGTCGAGGCCAAAAATGTGTCTAAGGGATGGGATGCTAGTCAAACCGTCTTAAATTTCCTCACCAATCAAGGCAAAAGGTGTGACCGTTTTGTGGGTTTAGGTTTTAAATAGAACGATCAGTCAGACTGTTACATTCAAAAGCCGGATCCAATTAAAACCGATTTTCGAAGAAGGAATTATGTTGGTATTCCCGAGTACATCATTTGCATCTATTGTGGTAAAACCGGTCATGTCTTAAAAGCTTGCAAGAAAAGACATAATAACATTATCAAGAACATTAAAGTTGCAAAACAAATGTGGATTAGAAAGGATATCTTGAGACAAGTAGATAGAAAGAAGGGACCCAAATTCTTTTGGGTTCCTAAACTCATAGTCTAATCTTGTGTAGGGCTTGGTGAGAGGCGGCCGCAATTGATACTTGGATAATGGATGTTCTCGTCACATGACGGGATATATATAGAAGCCAATTCCTCTCACTAGAAGCTTATAATAGTGGCATGGTAACATTTGGTGACAACAAGAAAGGTGAAGTAATAGGCATGGGAAAGGTTGGTAAGTCATCATTACTTTGTGTCGACAACGTGCAACTTGTCAAAGGTTCGAAACATAATCTCCTTAGCATTTCTTAACTATGTGATAAAGGTAATATTGTGGTGTTTAGTGCTAATTTGTGTCGAATAATTGATGCCACAACTCATGAAAATTTTCTCGAAGGAAGACGTGTTAAAGACGTATACCTAACCGAGTCAAACATGTTATCCGGTCATACCATGTCATGCATGAGTGTAATGAAAAATGATCCTTGGTTGTGGCACAAAAGGTTTGGACATGTTAGTGCTAAAACTCTTAATACTCTCAAATGACTTGACTTAGTTGAAGGTTTTCCTAACATGAAGTTTGACTTTGAGAAAGTATGTGATGAATGTAAAAGATGTAAACATTTTAGAATCTCCTTTAAATCCAAAAGAATTGTTAGTACTCTTCGTCCTTAACAACTTTTGCATATCAACTTATGTGGACCAATGAGAACTAGAAGTAGAGGCGTTAGTCGTTATATGTGTGTGTGTCATTGTTGATGATTATTCTAGATTTGTTTGGGCACTTTTCTTAAGTTCCAAGGATGAGGCATTTGATAAGTTTTTAATTTGGGTGAAAAAGATTCAAAATAAAATTGATTTCAAACTTGTTTCCATAAAAATGGATCATGGAATTGAATTTGAAAACTCATCATTTAGTACTTATTATAATGACAATGGTGTAGATCATAACTTTTCGGCTCCTAGAACTATACAACAAAATGGAGTGGTTGAACAACTGAATATGACCCTTGAAAGTATGGCTAGAACCATGTTGTTATGTAATTAATTGCTTATGTACTTTTGGGCCAAAGCGGTAAACACCGCTTGCTACATTCATAATTGAGTCATGATAAGGAGTATAATCAATAAAACATCCTTTGAAATACTACGTGGAAGAAAGCCCAATATTTCATATTTTAGATGCTTTGGGAGCAAATGTTTTGTTCGCAACAATGGTAAAGATAACTTGGGTAAATTTAATCCACGTAGCGATGAAGCGGTGTTTATTGGTTATTCCGACCATAGCAAGGCCTATAAAGTCTACAATAAACGAATCATGCTAATTGAGGAAAGTGTCCATGTCATATTTGATGAATCTAGTGTTCTGAGACAGGTACAAAATGAGGATGAAAATGATGAAGATGACGAATTTGAGATTGGTCTTGTGCGAAAAGATTTCGTGTTTGAAGATGAGGAAGTTCCAAACAATGACTCTATGTGACAGTCACATGGACTGTTTCCTACTGATATAAGCAACAACTCCGGGGGAACAAACAGTTACACTACCACTGCTAGTTCCTCCTCCCAATCAGTAAAAGTCCCAACCACTGTTGCATCCTGTAATACTCCTTATTTTAGTGGCATTTAAAATGGCTTTTAATGAATTAATTACGATGCTTATAATTTATAATAAACACAAGACAGAATAATAGAATAAATAAAGAGTAAATAATAAATAATGGTTGAGTCGGGATTTTAGTAGTAGCCGTGTAGTTATCGTCTAGTAGTCGGGATTTTTAGTAATATTCATATAAGGTAATAATCATAATAGTAGTAGAATTTTCCTAATTGCCTTTCTATCAATTATAAATAAAAAAGAGGGGACCTTACCCTAGGATACACAATCATAAATCTGAAAATAATTCACCTATAGGGAAAATAAGAGATCTAGAGATAAAGGAAGGAGATTTAAATCGCAAAATCGATAAAAGGTAAAATCGTCTCGCAAACTAATTATTTTACGCTTTCTATTTGTTTTAGCCGTGTATATAACTGCCTTGGACAACCGTGTGACCATCGGTTTGGTCATGTCTTTTACCATAGCTGCTCCTAGGATCACCACCTTCTCACCTGACCTTTTCTTTACTGTCGACAACCTTCACCTGGGTGTTTGATGGGGTGGTTTTAAGGGTGGTCGTGAGTTTAGCCGTGTAATTGAAATAGGGAATTGAAACCCTTTGAGTGGTTGTCGTGACCTGAGTGTTGGGTGGTTGGTCGAGGGGAGTTGAGTTGCCCATGGTGGTGGTGGTTGGAGGGTTAAAGGTGTAGTCGTAGTGGTAGTGGTCGTGGTGGTAGGAAAAACGCAAAATAAAGGTATTTTGGTGGTTTGGGTGAAACCGTCTTAAGACAGTGGTTGTTACTACGGTGGTTGCATCGAGGGTAATTAGACGCCAACACTGGAACCACCCGTGAGCCAAGGGAGGTTGTGGTGGTGGTGGCCAGTGGAGGTGTGGGGCAGTGTGTTGACTGTGGGTGAGGGATGTATACACGATGGTTGTGGGGGTTGCTGAGTGTGTCGGTACAGATTAGTGTAACACCCAATATACCAAGGTGCATTACCAAGACAACCTAATGTAAGAGAATGCTACCATTTCGGTTGCCTGAGGCAAAGTATATCAAATACAGCATCAAAAAACGTACTTTAAGTAAATAAGTTTAAAGTGATTACATGCAATCCAAAACTAAAAGATACAAAACAACTGTTCCAAACTAAATTCCAACTAAATAAATAAAAATGTCTCGACACAACAACGGAAGACTACTAGCTGACTCATGGTAACTCATCCCGAGCAACCCTCGCGCATTCAAGTCATACCTGCTCAATAACTGCTCACCATCCCCGAATAGATCACCACAGTTTTTAAAACAATTAAACGGGGTCAGTTACTGCATACATAATGTAATAAAATACAATAGCAAGTATACAGTCACAATCCTCCAACACTGTCACATCACCAATCATCTGGCTAGCCTGAAGGTGTAGCCCTACCGGATTACCAGTCGCAACCAGTAATCCATACTGCCAGTGGGGGACCGCAGCCTTTCCCACCTAAGCCCCGCTTATCTCCATCGAGCGAACAACGCATGTTCCTTAATGTGCACATCCCCCTTGTGATGGGAACCACAAAAGACGAATCAAAGGCGTTAAGCCACTCCCGAAAGTGACTCCACTCAGCCGAAGGCGCACCTCGCGAACCATAGACAATCAACAACAACTAATTATAATATCAACAAAACCAAAATCAATTACGATATAATCACATGCATACAACCAACAACCATCTTAACATCATGCATACGATTACTAAGTAGGGAAACCCTACCTGGAATGCAATCACCAAAAATCAATACAAGTAACGGATGAAAAGCGTTCCTTTAAGAAATCACCTCATATCAACATATAATCATACAATTAAAAACCATCATCAACAATACTCCCAAACACGCCCAAATTACCCAATTAGGGTTTAACCAAAACTAATGAATTAACGTAAAAATTGTACAAGGATCTTACCCACAATGCGACGGTCTCAACGGTATAAAGAACTCTGCAATACGACGACTATAGCCCTTTGAATTTGATAGCAATGCGAGAGAGGATTCAACGTTGTTTGTTTTCTATTGTAAAGGTTTTAGAAAAAAAGTAAAAAGTAAAAGAAACTGTTGAAAAATACTTTATATATCATTTCACGCGTTGCTATCAAACCCGGCCAAAAACCCGTAAAAACCAACTTACTCGATCGAGTAACTGAGGTACTCGATCGAGTACCGCTTACTCGATCGAGTTGCCCTTACTCGATGGAGTATCCATCAGGTAAAACACTGTATAGAACGCAAAACTAACTTACTCGACAGAGTAAGCCTTATTCGATAGAGTACCTGTTTTAGCCGATTTTCACGCAGCCTGGAATCCGGCAAGGCTATTCCAGTGTATTCCGGCCAGGGTTGATTATGGGGAGGTTAACTAGTATCATCCTATTATGATGGTATCATGGTTGTACCTTTGCAGGGTTGATTATAAAGTAAAAGGAGATAAATTGAAAGTAAAGAATAATAAAAGAAGACATGACACAAAGATTTATGGAAAAACCCTTGAATGGGAAAAAACCACGGGCACCAAGCCAGGAGAGGATTTCACTATGTATTTTGCATAATATAAGAACAATGATGTAATTGCTAATTAATTGTAGTATTTGCTTAAGGTACAATAGATGAGAGTGGGATGAGATGTCCCTTGAATGAGCTCCTTCCCTTCTTATTTATAGTCATCGTTGGAGAGAAACAATCCCTTCCTTAAATATAGTTGACTTTTCCTTATTAGTTGCTGCTACCTTATACTCATTATTCTAGGGTTTTGATCTTCACCTCATGCTTCAAAAGATGTGGACTTAGTCTTCTACAAAAAAAGAAATAAACTACGACTTAGTTTATTATAACATGTGCTTAATTGCTTAGCATCCCATGCTAGGTAAATATCTTCTCCATATTGTATTTTGGGCGTCCACGTTATCCCTGCATACCTCTCCTAGCCTGTACCAATGCCTGTCAGGCTAAACTGCTCTGTATGCAAGCCTGACTGTGTCTGTTATACCCTGACAATGCCTGCTGTACTGCTGTACTGTGCTAACTTATAATAAGGCCTGACCCGAGTTGTACCCTGGTCAATATTTTCAGTATGATGCCTTGTCCGTCTGATATAGTCTTCTAGCCTGTCTCCTTGCCTAGACTGTTACGTTGAACTAGTCTGAACGGTACTGCTGAGGCTGAGTTCTAGCCTAACGGTAGTGTAAAATATCAGGCTCAGCAATTGCCCCTTATCTCCTTATTATTTGTGATTCAAGCTAGTAATGAGGAGATAACTTCATTCCAATCATAGACAAAGCTCGATCATGCAGTTGTACATATTCCTGGCTTATTATTTCTTCACTACTCTGGGTTAGGTCAGATATGAAAAAATAACAGCTTTCTTGCGCGTCTAAGGATTATTTATAACCTGCATACAGTTGGTAGGGCTTGTTTTTGCCTCACTATATGATAGCAAAAATTAGAGTAAAGTGCAAATCGACAATGTTTGTATGTTGATCAAGTGTATTTACCATGTGTGTATGAATTAATATCCCTGCAATATTTTTTGTACTAGCATTTAGATAGTCGTAAACAAAATTTAGATTAGTCGTGCGCTCTGTGTCCTGGATGTGAATGATAGCTCCTGATAGGTGGAGATTATAAAGAAAAACAAGATAGTGAAATATTAAGTATAGCAAAGAGTAAACCTGGTGGCAATAATCAAGCAATCGCTGATCTATTGCTTGTTGTAAGTGTATTGGAATCACTCCTGAAGCTTTTGCCATGCCAGGAAAGATATAGCTTGATGATATATACCGCTACTTTCATTAGAATTATGATGATGAAGTTGAGGTGAAGTTTCCTCCTTCAGGACATGATGATGAGCATAAGACAACCTTTGAGCAATATGTTATGTAGGATGCCCCAGTGCTGCTACAACTTTTTAGGACACCTTTTGGGTGGAGACATTAGTTATGGAACATTCCTGCAGCACTCATCGTAGTTGGTTTTCCTCAATTAATCTTGTATTTCTTTCATACTATATTATGTCAGCGGTACATTTCGTATTGCATTCATGGTAGACAGCTTGTTAAGAAAAGTGAAAACCTGGGATCCTAAGCTGATGGAGGCTGATGTCCTTCGTGAGAAAAGAAGAATTCTGGTGCTCGGTCAGGCGAGCAAATTTTTTTGATTGGTGATAATGTTTGACCCTGACAAGAGGGAGGTCATTGGCAAAAATGTTGAACAGTTTTTTGTGGTGTCTTGCCTAACCAAGGAGAATGTACTTGGTATAACAATTAACCTTTTGCACCTTTACCCACAAGGGGAAAGGGTAAATAATGTGACTTATGTCCTAGGGACATTTGTTGAATTTTGATGGTTTGTGAATGTTGTTCCTGTCCTGAGGACTGTAGATACCCGATATCTGCTGAGACTCCAACAAACACCCGATGATTATCGGACTACAACATGTTTTGGAATCGCGGCGTTTGTGTACAACTTTACGTCGGAAAACTTAAAACGATTTCGAAAATAAAACATTTCAAAACATTTCAAAAATACCTGGAGTGTTTAATACACGACGATGGGGCCGCAATGACACTAACTAGAATCAAAACCGACACCAGACCAAAAACCGACTCAAAAATTCAAATCCCGACTCCAACAACGAGTCAAACCAAGTCAACCACAAAAAACAAACATTTCAAACCTTCTATGCTAAGATTTGCCGGATTTATGAATGGTCAAGTACCAAACATATGACTACAAATCCTAGGATAGAACAAATCATGATTGCGTTTGTTGTGAAAGCGACAACACAGCTCGAAGACCCGCGACGTGGCTCGCGCCTCTTTGAGCAGCCCAGGTGGCCACGTCGCTCAAAACTCACACAACCACTCATTCTCCTATAAATACCCCTCAAATGCCACCCATTTGAGAGTTACGCGAGTGTCCGCCCCCTCTTTTCTCCCTTAAAATTCTCGACTCGACTTCTAAAGTCACAATCCGACGCGTATTTACGACCTACCGATCGTAAACACGAGCCTTACACATTGTTTGGTACCGTCATCGTGCATTAAACCACTTGACCGACCACTTCGACCACTACACCATCACTAAACTTTTAAAACACTCTTTTACTTACCAAAACGGTTTTAAACCGAGTTTTTTCCGATCAAACAAGTTGTTACACTTACGTCGGTCACTCGCCATAACCAAACATGTAAGTATAAGGGTGTAAAACTCCTCTTTTATTATGTTTTCATTTGTTTCATGACTCTAACATGCTAAAACATGCATAACATGAACCAAAACATGGAATAAACGAGCCAAAACTGATTTTTAGTCTGAGGTAGAAGCCCCTTAGGTCGCCAACTGGCTCGCGCCTAAATGGGGTATTCAGACCAGAAATCAACCGTGTTTGTTCTCGTAATTTCCCTTAATCCATTTTTCATATTTGTAATCGGTTTTTACCATTTCAAGTATTTTCGAAACCTTTTTGTTTCATTTCACATGTTTTAACCATAAAGCATTTTTCACCCTTGGTTCTTCATACCATGACGGTTAAATCCGTGTTTCGGTGATAATATTTGGTTAATGAAATTTAGAAGGTATTTTAAAGCCTTTAATTTCATTTCTTCACAATTTTCAAACAAACATATTAGTCACCAACACAAAGTCATCCTTGGTTCTACATACCATGCCGGATTTTAACCCGGGTACGATGATGAGTATCGACTAATTATATTCAAATGGACTTAAAACAATTAGTCCATCATCATTTTCAAAACTATTCATGTTAAGTTTGTCAAATCGAACCCGACGCCGAATATTATCAAATAATGAGGATTATTCGAGTCTAGTTCTTCAAATCAACAAATGCGGTCTAAACGACCTTTTCAAATCAAACCGGTTCAAATACCCATTTTCAACACGTTTTATAACGTTTTCTAAAAGTTCAGAACATAGCACATAAACCGTGGGCTAACCCGCGCCTAAACAGGCTCCCCATTTCTCATTTTCAAAACCAGAGGGAGGCCCCTTACACCGCCGGCTGGCTCGCGCCTCTTATAGCCGTGCAGTGCAGGGCTGTTCCCTTCGGCATTAGTCTAGGACGATCCCGACTCCGGTTAGCCCGGATATAGGACGGATCAGATGACTATTCGATTATTCAAAACCATATTTGCAAAATGCTTTACTAAGAGAAATGGATCATGTTATGCACCCTAAACCTAATACGGTAAATGGATGTTTAATTTCTGTCTTGCATGCAAATCAACCATTAATCCAATTCGACATCTTATACTTGATACTTGGATTAAATCAACCAACTTAGAAAGCTCTCACATGTTAGGTTTAAATCATTGGATGCGCATTCATGCATTTAAACCGTTTTATTAACTTTTGCATTCAACCAACCAAGATCGATCAAGAGAGGCCGCTAACGCGGGTGGGATTGGATGTCCGATTAAAGGGCTTCCCAATACGTACCTTCACCTCTTACTCAGAAACTTTGGATAGTGGACGACCTTATCCAGGGCGTACGAGAGTCATTCTAGAGATAGGATGCTAAAGAGGGACGATTTCTTTATCTTTAGTACCTATGTCAAAAGCTGCTTTGTGCTTTGATTTGGCCGAGGTATAAAGTGGAATTCGAACGGTTTCCAGGCATCCCACAAATGCTTGGTGGCGACTCCGTACATCTCTAATCATTTCGAGACCCTTACCGAGACGAAACCGACCGATCTAAAACGATCCGGTCGAAAGCACCCTTACGCCGCCGAGCGTGGCTTTCAAAAAAGACCGCTGCCATTGTCCACAGATCAGCAGGGCATACGCAGGTGGGCCATGTCCACAAATTGGCGACTCCGCTGGGGAAAACTAGGACACTTACGTCTTTGTGATCCCTAGATGGTGAGACTCGAACTAGGTCTTGGTTGGAATGCATTTATTGATATTACGGTCACGGTCGGGTTTCCTTGTCCGGGCCCACAACCTAACCCTTTTTCGACCAATTGGCTCGTTTCGTCGGCGTGAGTTTTCTCATCCCCGCGTTTCGAATCCTGATTGAGTCAAGCATACCATTGACGTTACACATTTCTGTTTCGTTAAAGAGCTTTCATCACTTTCGAGCACGAGGCTAGGGCACCCTCCTTACACATTTTGTTTGGATTGGTATCCCTCTCGCAAATTGGGGTTTGATTGCTTGGTGTGTAACCCACCCTTTTAAGCCAAAACCCGTGTCAGCATAATGCATAATATAATGAACTGTGAGTTCTTATGTGCTATCTGATCGTAAGTCCTTCCGTGTCATTTTCAAACTTTCAAAAACACCCTCTTTGCGCCGTTATAATGGCCATTTCAAACCACGGTCTTTCGCCGACCGATGCACGCCTTTCTAGGCCGTCGTAATGACGATTTTCAAACCCGGTTTTGTATAACCATTTCAACACGCCTTTCTAGGCCGTCGTAATGACGATTTTCAAACCCGGTTTTGTATAACCATTTCAACACGCCTTTCTAGGCCGTCGTAATGACGATTTTCAAACCCGGTTTTGTATAACCATTTCCAATCACCTTTTCACGCCGTTATAAATCGCCGCGTCTATACACGAATTTTAACCCGTTTCGCGCCGACAATGGCTCTTTCAAAACCCGAGAAAGGCACACACCCTTTTCTCGAGACACTTTTGGATCCCGAGTACCATGCACCGTCCCCGAGACCTTTTCAAACATTTCAAACTCGATTTTCAAAACATACGATTTTGAATTTCAAAACCGTCTTGGGAAGCAACACACTGTTTTCCGAGCCGACTCAAACTCAAACCGTCTTTTGCAAATAAACTTAAGACAACCCTTTTCAACTGAATGACTTGCGGGGATTTCTATCTTTGGAAGCCGCCCATTAAAGCGACAAATGAATCTTTTTGGAAATTCCTATTTTCGAAAACTTCAGTCCACCATTCCTATTCCGCCTCGTGTCTATCGAGTCAAAGCAAACGTACTTATGGGTTTTTACTTATGACTCGTCTCACCACGAGAGACCCGTCCAATGACGTCACGCCATCATGATTGGACTCGTGTCAAAGGTTCGATCAAACACCGTCACGTCATAAATTGAGTCAGCGCCGAGGGACCACACACGGTCACCCCGTTTTGTTGAGTCGATCTTTGTCTCGTCCTTCGTGTTGTCTGCGTTCAGTCTTGGAACCGTGTCGGATTGAGTTGTAATGTGAGCCGTTTTTATGGCTCAGAGCCATGGCCCCATCTTCAACTTCGTCTGTCAACCACAACAACAATGATAACAACAGATATGTCACAACTGATCAGCTAGCCAGCCTGCTTACCGCTCTTAAGGTCACCCTGGATCGCGTCGAGACCCGTATCGACGCCCTTCAGAACAAGGAAATTGGGGAACATAATACCCCACCTCTGACTGAAACTGAGAAGAGGCTGAAACTCTTGGAAGAACAGCTCCTTGTCTGGGGTAACAACATCCATCTTGAAAACAACCGTAGGTTCGAGCCTGTTGGGGACCAGTTACCTGACAACTTCACACTGACTGATGTGCCTAAGTTCAAGGGAGTGGAGGACCCATTCAACCGCATCCGTGCTTTCAAAGACTACATGGCCATTAAGGAGGTCAAACAGAAGCTTTTTACCAGGATCTTCCCATCCTCTTTGGAGCCGATTCCTCACCAATGGTACTACTCCTTAGACCCGAAAAACCTTACCACTTGGGATGAGATCGCAGTTGAGTTTGCCAAGTAGTATGCCGACAATGTCGAGATCCAGGCCAACACCCGTACTCTCGAGGTGCTAACCAAAACGACAAGGAAGGATTCACTGAGTTCCTAACCCGTTGGAGGAGGGTGAGTACTCAGTTGGTCAGTAAGCCAAGTGAGTCAACTCTGGTGGAAAAATTTGTCAACAACCTCCGCCCGGTTTATGCCAACCTACTGAGGTATCAGAATATCAAAATTTTTCAAGATCTGCAGATTCTGGGGACATGTTTTGAGGACAACCTCCGAAAGGGCGTCTTAGCAAAGACCAGTGGCAGGGGTTATCAAGGATCCACCTCAACCGGATCTCGCCCTTACGGTCAGACAAACAAGATTGATGAGGTTAACCTCGTCGAACCATCTGCCAAAAAAATTGAACGCCCCCAGAGAGTGTTCACCAACATAGGGTCGACTTATGCAAGTGCCCTGAAAAGGCTCATGGACCAAGGGAAGTTACAACCGATCGGGCCCACCCCAGACCCGGCCGACGCCAAGAAGTCTCGATTTTGGAACCCCAGCGCCTACTGCCAGTATCATCAAAGGAAAGGGCATGATACCGAAAATTGCTTCAAACTCAAGCACCTCATTCAAGACATGATTGATAAGGGAGATTTGCCTATACCCCCACCAACTAAGCCGAACAACAAAACGAATCCTCTGGGAATTCACGCCATCTCTGACGATGAGCCGACCCTAGACTGCTCTCATCTCATCTTGCCGATTGACGACGAGGTGAATGTTCTGGAAAAGGATCCTTTAGACAGAGTATTTATGTTCAGTGCTGCCACCATGCTCACTATGTTTCAGCAAGTTGAAGAGGCCATAGCCAGCCTCTCTGAGAGAATCAACCGACTCGACGACGCCTACCGTCGACTCATCTTCAATCCGCCAACACCGCGTCCGAGGGAGAATTCCCCAAGCATTCAAAACTACCCGCCCCAGGATGGATTGCTCCCGCGACCATTCTGGCATAGACCTCACGAAAATCACATTCAAAATAACCACCTTCAAAATAACCACCTTCAAATCAATCACCCTCAAAATAACTACCCTCAAAAAAACTACCCCCATAAAAATCACCCTCACAAAAATATCCCCCACAAGAACTGCCCACCGAGGAATACCCTTCTAAGGTATCATCGAGACCCTGAAATTAACGGCATATGGCGGGATGATGTTGAGTATGTCTATGTCATCCCGGGGAAGGAAAAGCGGACGAAGGAAATCGAACATCTCACCCGGTCCGGACGTCCCTATCAGAATCCGAGCAACCCAGCGGTCATTCAAACAATGAATGACCAAGTCTCCCGGAAGTGGACACTTAACCAAAGGCTCCCGAGAACTCAATCCTAAAACAGCTCCAGAAAGCAAAAGCCAAAATCTCGATTTGGCAGCTGATCGCAACGTCTTTTGAGCATCGACAGGCCTTGGGAAAATTAACCGTGCCCTCCACCTCTTCCCCAGAAGAAATAGTGGCACACATGATCAGAGACGCCCCTGATCTGAGTAACCCGGTCATCTTCTCCGACGAGGATATCCCCCTGTTCGGAGCCAATCATAACCTGGCCCTGTACATCACCGTACAATGCCTCCAAAAGAATATACCAATGGTCCTCGTGGATGACGGTTCCGCCGTGAATGTCATTCCTCTCAAAACTGCCCACGGGCTGGGTATTAAGGAATCTGATTTAATCCTAACGAACCAAGGAGTGCGCGTCTACGACGACACTTGTCGGAAGGTTGCTGGGCTAGTCACTTTGGCCGTCGCAACCGGGCCACTAGAAAGACAAACCAGTTTTCAAGTGGTCAACATCGACGCGTCCTTCAACATGCTCCTGGGACGTCCCTGGATTCACGTCGTCAAGGCGGTCACATCAACGCTCCACCAGAAGATCAGGGTCCCCTTCAACGGGAAAAAAATCACGATTCCCGCTTTCCCAATCAAAGCAGTTATGACAAGAGGGATAGCCTCCCAAGCCATTGAGGAGGAGGACAATGAAATGTGGGGTTTCCAAGCCGTGAACGCCATAACTTATGAATTGACAACCTCCGAGGGTGACCCGTTCACCAACCTCACGATCAACCGTATCATGATGCGTTAGGGTTATTTCCCGGGTTTGTCGCTCAATCCACTAAAGGACCCACTACCTCCCTTGAAATAGGCTAAGGTCCCCAACATTCCCTTTGGGCTGGGATACGAACCTACCAATGAATACAACCATGAGATAAACCTCCTAATTGGAAAACGCAAGAAGCACGGAGTCATCCTCCGTCCTTACCACCTGACTCTCAACGAATACTTTGTCCCCGAGGGAGAGTCTGAGCTCTACCACGGCTTTCCGGAGCAAATCTATGACTCTGTGGCCAGGGCTAGATACCCGGGAGTGGAATTCTTCCAGGACTGCTACTTTATTCCCGACAACATCGAAGCTACATCAACTGAGTCCAAGCCGTCACCATGCCTTGACCGACAAGCTGTCACACTCCTATTTGGGGAAGATAACGTCAAACACCTCGACTATGAGGACATTATCAACATCGCCCTGAAGGTCAACCAGTTCGATCCAACCGCCTTGATTTCCGATACTGACCCGGAGAAGGCTACCCAGGGCTGGAGGAAAACCGTCAAGTGGGCCGATCGCCAAGGCCGCATTCTCAAGATAACAACTGAAGAAGACGCTATGTTCAAGGAGGGAAATGATGGAGGATCTGAGTTTGAGTCTCAGTCGGATTCAGAGTCTGCCATAGCTCCTAACACTCCGGATGTCCCAGTCAAGGTCCCCTTCCCACTGTTTTATCACAAAGTCGTGGCTGATTCAGAGGCTGAGTCCACTAGGGTCACCCCTACTCCCATGAAAGGTGATAACCTGGAGCTTGTTCCAGGGGCCACTTCCTCTGTCGTGTCGCCTCTGACTGACCACGAGATGTCTGTCCTTTCCGATCTTTTCGCTCGTGTCAACTTAATGAATGCTAAGTTTGCTTATGACTTGTCTCAATTTAACTGCAATGCAATTCTGAATCATTGTGAGGAATTTGACTTGAGTGACTACCCACCTCACTTAGCCAAAGAACTTGACAAGCGGGAAACCAGAACCCACATCATTGAGGAAACCGAGCCTATTAACGTAGGAACCGATAATACACCTCAAGAACTTAGTATAGGGACAACCCTAGACCCTTCGAAAAGACAACAGTTCATTGACCTCCTCCACGAATACAAGGACGTGTTCGCCTGGTCTTACAGAGATATGCTTGGGATTGACAGAGAAATCGCAGAGCACCGGATACCCATTAAACCTGGGGCTAAACCTGTATAACAGAAGCTACGCCTGATGCGTCCTGAGTGGGCCCTAAAAATCAAAGAAAAAGTGGACAAACAGTTCAAGGCTGGGTTCATCAAAGTGTCCGAATACTCTGACTCGGTGGCCAACATTGTGCCCGTACCAAAGAAAGATGGAAGGATTCGGGTTTGCGTCGACTTCAGGGATCTGAACAAGGCGAGTCCAAAGGACAACTTCCCTTTGCCACATGTTGACATTCTGGTGGACAACACTGCAGAACATGCTCTCTTATCATTCATGGACGGGTATGCCGGGTACAACCAGATTAAAATGGCTGAGGAAGACATGCACAAAAATGCGTTCACTACACAGTGGGGTACGTATTGCTACACGGTTATGCCTTTCGGCCTCATCAACGCCGGGGCAACCTATCAAAGAACCGCTACCACTCTCCTACATGATATGATGCATAAGGAGGTAGAGGTATATGTCGATAACATGATCGTCAAATCAAAAGAACGGGACGGCCACATCAATGCCCTCCGGAAATTCTTCGAGCGTCTGCGAAAATATAACATGAGACTAAATCCTCAGAAGTGTGCATTCGGGGTCACCTCCGGAAAACTCTTGGGACATGTCGTTAGCAAAATAGGCATTGAGATTGATCCAACCAAAATCAAAGCCCTTCAACAAATGCCTCGGCCTAGGAACGAGAAGGAGATTCGGGGATTTCTCGGTCAGGTCCAATACATCAGCCGGTTCATTGCCAAGCTTACTATGATCTGTGAACCGATATTCAAGAAGCTTCGTGCCTTCGATCACACCGATTAGGACGACGACTGTCAGAAGGCATTTGACAGGATAAAGGAAACCCTATCCAAACCTCCTGTCCTCATGCCACCTCAACCGGGGATTCCTCTATCTCTATACCTGACTATTACCAACATAGCCATGAGAGCAATGCTAGAACAAACAGTTGGCAACGAGGAGCGAGCCATCTACTACATCAGCAAAAAGTTCATTGAGTACGAGACGAGGTATACCCAACTGGAATAGACATGCCTTGCCCTGGTATGGTCAACAAAGAAGCTGCGGCATTACATGCTCAGCTACTCGGTCCACATCTACTCCACGATGGACCCGGTTAAATACATCTTCGAAAAACCCGTACTAAACGGAAGGCTGTCTAGATGGACACTCATGTTGTCCGAATTTGATCTCAAGTTTGTACCCCTCAAGGTTATCAAGGGAAGAGAAGTCGCTGATTTCCTAGCTGAAAATCCCGTCAACGAGGATCCAACGACCGACATCCTTTGTGCCGACTCCGACGCATGGGACCTATACTTTGATGGTGCATCTAATCTGAGAGGCTTCGGGGTAGGAATCCTTCTAATATCACTAGAGGGAGAACATGTTCCGATCTCGGTCAAGCTAGACTTCGCCGTCACCAACAATGCCGCTCAATATGAAGCATGTCTCATCGGCCTACAAGCACCCATCACACTTGGCATCAAGAGATTGAGGGTCCATGGCGATTCCTCACTCATCATCAATCAGGTATCCGGATCATGGAAAATCCGATTTGACAGCTTAGCTCCCTACCGAGCAAAGATCAATCAAGAGGCCGAATTCTTCGACCAAATCGACTACTTCCACTTGCCGTGAGAGGAAAATCAATTTGCTGATGCCCTGGAAAAACTTGCCGCGCTCGTCAACATACCTGACGACATGACATCGATGCCCCTATGTGTCGAGAGAAGGAGCGAGCCAGCTCACATTTGTGCCATTATCAACGACGAGGAAAGCCATGATGAACCTTGGTACCAAGCCATCCTCAATTACAAAACCAAAAACGAATTTCCTCCCAACTCTGATCAAAGAGGACAAAGAGCCATCCGTTTACTCGCATCACAATTCGTGATAAACCAAAATCAACTCTACAAAAGAACACCCCAAGGAATTCTCCTCTTTTGCATTGACCATCACAAAGCCAAGAAGGTCATAGGAGAGGTCCACGACGGAGAATGTGGCCCTTACATGAGTGCAATGATTCTTACACGGAAAATCATGCGGCTAGGTTACTACTGGACCACCATGGAGGCCGATTGCCGTAACTACGTCAAACATTGCAACAATTGCCAAATCTTCGCCAACATACAACACATACCACCATCCCTTTTATACACCATGACATCACCCTGGCCATTCTCAACCTGTGGCATCGACATCATCTGGAAAGTCAACCCGATAGGCACCAAGGGGCATTGCTTCGTCCTCGTCGCCATCGACTACTTTACGAAATGGGTAGAAGCACAGTCATATGCAGTCTTGACCGCCAAACAAGTGGCCAAGTTCATCCAAAACAACATCATCTGCCGATACGGGGTACCACACGAAATCAGCAGCGATCAAGGCTCTCACTTCCGGGCGGAAACTCAAGCCTTGCTGGACTAATACAAGATTAAACGACATCGATCATCCCCCTACCGTCCCCAAACTAACGGAGCGGTGGAGGCAGCGAACAAAAATCTTGTTACCATTATCAAGAAAATGCAAGACAACTACCGCGATTGGCCGAGCAAACTCCCATTCGCACTCTGGGGATACCGAACCTCCATTCGAACACCGACAGGCGCCACACCCTTCTACCTAGCATACGGTATGGAGGCGGTTCAACCGGTAGAGTTAGAGGTCCCGTCTCTATGCATCCTACTGGAGAGTCAAGTCCCTGAGGCGGAATGGACCTGTCGAAGGTACGAACAACTCAATCTTCTAGACGAACAACGACTCAACGCCTTGCACAACGTCCAGCTATACCAACGACGTATACAACAGACATTCAACAAGAAGGTAAAACCCAGAAACATCCAGGAGGGCGACTTGGTCCTCAAGTCAGTTCGAGCACCATTACCCGTCGATCCGAGGGGAAAATTCAAACCCAACTAGGCCGGGCCATACCTGGTCAAGAAAATACTTTCGGGGGGCGCAGTGAGACTGAGTGACCTAGACGGGGAGGACTTTACAAACCCGACCAACCTAGAACAACTCAAGAAATACTACCCTTGAACCCTATCAACCAACAACCTAGCCTAGTTTTGCAACTAGCAACGACCTCGACCCTCTTCAAGTCAAGTTCCTCAATGTGTTCTGATTTGAAATTGCATGTTTTATCGAGTCTAAGCTGCGGCACCTTGTCCGTTTCAAATGTCCTTTGATCCGTCAAAGGCAACGTCCATTTGCACTACAAAAACAAACCCCTGAACTAAGAGCATGGTTTGATTTCACCTCTTCAAGTGGATACGTAGGCAGTCCCTCTTATGCTTGAGGGGTACAACCACAAAACTCAATCAAATTCACAAAACATTTCGAACTACGATCATGGTTTGATTTCACCTCTCCAGGTGAATACGTAGGCAGTCCTTTCTTACACAAGAAGGATACAACCATTCCCACAATAAAAAAAACCATCCCCACATAAAAAAAACATCCCCATCAAAAAAAAGGGAAAAGGGAAAACCATTCACTTTCCCACAAAATACAAAAATGAGCCTTTCTCCCTTTCCACAAAATACCACTTTCCCAAGTGCAAATGTTTAGGACGATTCAAATCGAATTGCCTTTAGCAAATAGATGTAAGAAACAAGCGTTCACAATTTTCGACACGAGCAATCCTCTTATTTAATTAATAATGGGAGGGATTACAATTTCAACAACAAATAAAGCTCGACGAGTCTACAACTTGTCGAAGCTACGGTGTCAACTAACACACCTCACATAATAAAACTAGCACCAAACACACAATAACTAGCTAGTAAAACATAATAAAAACTCACAACAATAATACAACATAATAATAAAGTGGGTAATGGAGGTCTTCACTCTTCCATTCTACCCTTGCCTTTCCTTCGGGGTACATCTTCCCCTTGTTCTTCTTGTTGGCCCGCCTAGCATGGATTTCCTCCCCGGAACGGATCCTCAACGGATCTAAGACGGCGACGGCCTTCGGTGTAGCACAAGACCCCATATTCGACCCAAGACGAGCCAATGCACGGCCCACCATATTCTTGGGACCGGAACTCATCCTCTTCGGTGGTCTCATCACATCGGGGGTAGCTCTATCGGCATACACCTCAAAGAAGGCACGGTTGGCCTTGCCAACCTCTCGATACTTCAAATCGACAACCTCGTCCTTACGAAATATGGATCTCTCTTCCAAGGACGGAGCACGTGACCACTTGACATAAGCGGGAGTCACCCATGTCGTGGCAGCGGGGTTTGGCACCTCCCAAAGCGGCCGAGTGGCCCACCATCTTGGCCACTCCTTCTTCAAGACATCAACAAAGAGGTACACATGGACACGGCAAAACGCAAGAGCCCTTCTCCTAGCCACCTACGAGACATTAGCATCTAGTCGGTTTGAAAAGATGTTGATAAGAGCCAACATATCCACACCATATGGAGCAAGAAGAAAGTTGATTTGGCTTGTTGATAAGCCCAACATGGAACGGAATTTCTCCTTGTAGCACAACCGAGTCGGAGGAAGCACCGGAGCACAACCCGGCCACCCACCAATGACTCCAACTTCTTCGGCAAGAGGACAAATTTCACCTTTCGGGAAAACAAAAACATGGTGTTTCGAATCCCAAAACCGAGAACATGCTTCAAGAAACGAAGGTTGCACCTTGACTTGACGAAGAACCAACATTTGACCGACTCCCATGCAATCGAGTTGATACTTCTCGGGAGGCGACAAATCTCGGCACCATTGTCGCAATGCGTTCTCAAAAGCATCCATGAAATATTTTTGTGGAAGAAGAAGAGGTTTTGTAGAGATGTTTTTGTGTTTCGGATGATGAAACAATGAAGCGCAAACGTCCCTATTTATACCAAATGATCAGCGCATTTTTCAAAAAAAGGGGAGATCTGGCTTCCATCGCCAAGCTGCTCGCGCCTCTTTGAGGCTCCTCCAAGATTCCTGTTGTTGACTTGTCTCTTTAACCGTGTGTTTTCTCCTGACACCTCAAACCTCCCGCTAGGAACCTCGCCCCTCTTCGGCATGATTCGGGAAATTTTGTGTTTCCTCACACTCACATTTCCTTGTTTTCGCGTTTTACGAAGTCCGACACGGTTTCCATGACGCAGCTTTAAACATACGGATTTTTCTTTCTTTTTTTAAAAGGAGGGAAGGGCTAGTCGCCCCGATCCGCGATGGATCGTTTCCATGTCAGTCGAATTCCGAAATTTTTTCGCTTTTTCGCAATTTTTCGGCAAAAATCAAAATCAAAAATTGATGACACGACATCAATTTTCCTCAAAAATTCAAGAACTCACAAATTCTAGTCTTGACCTCAAAAACCAAATATACTCGCAAAAATCTTTTTCTAAAATTCTTTCCCGACGGTCTGAGTTTGAAATTTTCGAGTCATCTTCAATAATTTCGATGCAATTTAACTCACGACACGAGTTAATTGCTCAAATTTTCAAATCATTTCCTTTTGAATTCCAAACGCGACGATTTGTCACGGAATTTTCAAAAGTCATTTCAAAATTTCAAATCTTAACTTCAAGTCATCTTGGTTAATTTTTGTTTTTCTATCAAATGCTTCTACGTGTTTACGTTTATGTATACATGCTATATGTTGCTTGTTTTCTACACTTACGATGCAGGAACTGGTGCAAAGCAAAAGAATCAGACAGCCGACAACGCTCCTCCGAAACACAACACAAAAAAAACCAAAATCACAAAATAAACCACAGTCCAAAAACACATATATACAAACCGCCTTACGCAAAATGTAAATATGTACAGACAAGAGTCCAAGACACGGACAAACTACAACAACTACTCAACGTCTCCCGTCGGACCAGTCCTGGTCTCACTAGGAGTCGCCTCCAACACAGACACCACCACCTGCTCAGGCTCCCTCTCCGGAGAACTCTCCAGCGTCTTCTCCTCCATCACGACGCGAAGCTCCTGCGCCGCAGCCAACTGAGCTCTGAGGGAAGCAATCTCCGCGTCTCGACTCCGCAGCTCGTCCTCATGACGCCTCAGCTCCTGGTCCCGACGAGTCATCCCCAACCCCTGGGCCTCGACCACCGACCTAGCTGCCTCTAACTCAGCACGGCCCCGAGCAAGCTCCGCCGGATCCGCAGCACTCTGCAAAACACAATAACAGATCCTCAAGATCTAAAAACATGAAATGCAACACCAGATACACAAAAAAACATCACACAAAACGTACCTGAGAAAGCCGAGCCTCCCTCGTAGCCAGGTCACCAGCAAGCGCCCTCCAGCGGTTAGCCATCCGCCACAAGTTCTGGTGACTAACAGTCGTCACCTACAAAACAAGAATGTCCTTCAATACAATGTAAGGCGAAATATAATCGGAGAAAATGTTCAAGTCAGGAACTCACCCTCAGAACAATCAACCTCCACTCCATGCCAGCATCGGTCACCTCGGCCACCGCGGGTTCCGGTAAGCGCAACTGAAGCTCCTCACCACCCGGCCCCTGAAAAGTGGTCTCCGTCGGGAAAGCTGGGGGCTGAGTCCTCATCAGCGGGTCGACTCCCTGCCATTTGGATCCACATCAAAGATGACAAACCCTCCTATCAAGGGAGGCAATGAAAATGAAAGAAAAGAGGAAAACATACCTCGATCGGGTACCAAGCAAGCCTCGACAACCGGAAGGTGTCATATTCGGCGTCCCGCAGCAACATCTCCTCACCTCCCTGACCGTGAAGGTGCTCCTCAACCTCGTCATGGGTTGACTCCTGGAACAACACCTTAGGCGGGTCAACCGGCACGACGAAAGTCTCGGTAAAGCACTGGCGAACTAAACGCTCACCCAGGTACCAAACCGGCTCAATCGCCGTCTCCAAGTACAGACGCAGGGAGCTGCGAGGCCGCAAACGCTCCCTGATGGCAGCCGGTACACCCGTGTAGTGCTCCCAAGGCCGCCCAACAAACTACATTCAAAGCAAAGCTATTCAGCTAACTGGGGGCTTCATGAGCTACCTAGTCATCCTATCTCTATCTATTTCCATAAAGGAGAAGGGAAAGAAAGCGGAAACTTACATCAGCAACCCGAAGCTTGTTCACGCGACGCCTGCAATCCTCGTAAGTAGACTTAGTTGACTTCTTCCGAGACATCGTCCAACCCCTCACAGCAGGTTAAGCCGAGGGAACACCGTATGTTGTCCCCGGATGCAGAGGAGTGAAGTAAGCATACAACCAAGCCTGTAATCAAACACAACAAACACAAATTAGCCAATTTCTCAAAAATTGCCAAAGTAAAAATCAAAATCAAACTAAAAAAAAAACTACCACAAAAAACTCGTACCTCAAAGATGAGGCTGGGACCAACCAGAGCAGGAGCACTACCCGCTCCCACTGTCTCTGGATGCACCGCCGCGTGCAAGTACCAAGTGAAACTCGCCAAAGCCGGCGTAACCCAGTCAAATCGACCCAAAGTGTCAAGGTCGGTGAGAAGAGGAAGCACCTTGGTCTACAAGCGCTTGCCCTTGTCGCCAAAGTACGTGGCACCCAAGAAATACCACAACCACAGCCGCGCCTCGTTCGCGTCGGCCTCAATCTCTGCCTCCGGACTCGCCAACGGTGCCGGAGCAACACCTGCCACTCTTTCAGTGAAGTGGTCCTTCACATACGAACTCGCAATCAGGTACGAAGTGACGTCGGAAGGCTCCGACAAAGCAGTACCGATCAACGCAGTAACCGCAGGAGAGGACACTCTCTCCGGTGTCGCGGTAAACTCAATGGGCAGCTCACCGCAGGGAAGGCCGGATACCAAGGCGAAGTCCTCTAAAGTCACGCTGACCTCCCCAAACTCCATATGGAACGACGACGTCGTATCCTGATACGTGTCGTTCAACACCAAAAATAAAAGCCAACAAGCCTATACTATAAATAGCTAGGGAAGTCGGGTCGAATCCACAGGGAGATGGGAATCCTATAGTCAACTAAGCCTGTCGAAAGTAACCAAAATGGGGGGTTTGTTGTTTTTTTTCTAAGAAACTACGAGCAAAGGAGAGAGTAAAAGGAACGAGAAAGAAATAAAGTAGGGATGAATAAGAGAGAAAAATACTAGGATTGTCGGTTCACCACGGCTTCTAAAGTCCGGACTAAATCGTAAATGCCCTAAGTTCACGCTGTGGGTAATAAACGTCACCTTTCGGTCCTTAGTTCGCCCTAGGCAATACTAGTTTAGCTTTCGCCCTAGCTAGCAAAGATCCTAATGAAACGCTGCAGAACTACTCTTTTTCCAATCTTTCGATCTAGGAGAAGGGGATATCGAGACAGTTAATTGAGTGCGTCGACTCAAACAATTAAAAGATATTAAAGCAGCAGATGCATACAACTAGACTACGGGTACTCTAATTAATTCGTCCTTCATACGCCATGGCTACCCTAAATCCTAGCAATGCGATTAGCTATTCATGATCGAAATAGAGGGCAATAATGGCACACAAATAACAATAGATAACATAATAAGAGAAACTGAACTGAAACTATATTAAAGATAATACCGAGTTCAACGAAGGAAGAATTGAGAAATGGCGATGAAAAGTATTTCCGATCCAAAAACTAAAGCAATAGTCTCCGTTTTTCGTCCTCAAATCCGATAATTAGGTCTCTAGTATTCCTTGCCTATTTATATCAAAACAATAGTAAAGAAACAAGGCGTATAAAACAACACAGCCGATCCAAAGCCCATCAGCGCGTGGCCTCTCGATCGAACTATACAGTTGCTCGATCGAGAGCTTTCCCTCAGTATCTCCCTCGATCGATAACAGGACATCTCGATCGAGGCCTTCACCTTCGCATTCACTCGATCGAGAACAGGACATCTCGATCGAGGGATTCTTGAAGCTCATGCCTCTCGATCGAGCTAATTTGGGAGTTCGATCGAAAGGTCTTAACTTCTTGTGTGTTCTCCTATTCCTTTGGATGCCTTCACGCATCTCAAGACGGTAAGATTTCACGCCGACTCTCTTAAGTAAGCTTGGGGACCACAAATAGGTGATTTCCAGTCATTCCGGTTCGTACTCACAAATAATGCAAAAACAGAACAAAGTAGACTATTCGGGGTATAAAATGACATAATATCACTCAAATACATAGAAATGCGTGCCAAAAGAGACCGTAAAAGTCTATGTAAAATGCACGCATCAAACTTTCCCAAACCAAACCTTTGCTTGTCCTCAAGCAAACTAATGCAACTAGCTAGGATGAAATGGATAGGAGTAGAACATAGACAAGCTGAGGACCGTCGGCTCAAACCGTTTAATGCATAAGAATCGACTACTCAAAGCCCAATGTCAAAGCAAACGAATTTATGCATATTTCAAAAAGATGTTGAACTTTCGACCTTGCAAGACTTTCAAAATCGGACTCTCACGGGTCGCTCAATCACACAATTAAGCATAAGGTGATATGTGAAATAAGATCGAAAGAATAAAGAACACTCGCCTAACTGCAACCTATAAGGACATGCATGCAGTCTAACATGAATAAAGTCTCTACAACCGTACATATGCATTCCAACCAAACTGATGACCAAGACACATGCCGAGGACTTACATATGGGTAAGTGAGGTAATGGGTAAGAAGGGGCTAAAATGAATTTGGATATGTGGGGTTAATAGCCGGGCTAGCAACAACGAATCCAAATTATAAAACTTCCCACTTCATACTCAACTAATCAAGACAAAACAGTGCAAAATGAATGCACACAACTCACTAAACACCATAAAATTGCCAACTCCCCATAAGATATAGATTAAACATGGGAGTATAAATCACAACAAATAGTCTTTCATTTTCCGCATATGATTTTGATTTTTTTTCTATTTTTTTTTCTCTTTTCTTTTCAAAATTTACTTTTTTTTTTTTTCATTTTTCTTCACTTCTTTTTCAATATTTCTCTTTCATTTCCTTCACCCATCCATCTCATGAAAAGATATAATAACCAACTGCAAATCAACACATTCCCAACATTGCTACCATTACTAGCTCGGCTAGGGTAGGAAAAATATGGATTGTAGCTAAATAGGGGCAAAATGGGCAATTTGGCTATGTGGAGCTCATGGGTAAAATGAAATAAAGGGGTTGCCTCTCCAAACATGTGTCACCAACCACAGACCCGAATGCATACAGGTACTAAGTAGACTAAACTCATGCTTATGCAATTTGATGTTACATGCCTTATAAGGAGTAACTACTCACTTTCTACATGAACTGGTCATGGATGACACCAGTTATAAGCTCTAAAACCTCGGAAAATGATGTAGTTTGCCAAAGTTTCAAGTCAAGTCTATTTGTTCAACGCATTTTGAAACGAAATTCGAGAAATTGCAAAGACTTTTGCTAAAAGATGTGAAACAATGCAAGGCTTAAGCAAAAAGACAGTCATCGGCAATGAAAAATTCCTATCAGACTCAACCTAAAATAAAGAAATAAACATGATTTTTTTTTTGAATTTTTGAATTTTTATGAGATTATTAGTTTTTATGAAATAAAATACAATGCAAACGTAAGAAAACGTGATAACAGAAATGCAACAAAAACAACATGCAGACACGATATGGATGCAAACCCTCCCCAAACCAAACTGTACAATGTAAGTAAAGGAAAAGAGATGCGAACTACAGAGAGGGAAAACCGAAAACTTACAAAAGCGCGCAGACCACGGGCCTCCCCAAACCGAACCAAAAAGAGAGGTTAGTAGGGCTCTCGATCGACAAGGGAGCAGGTCGATCGAGAAGAACACGGTACTCGATCGAGACAATTAACACTCGATCGAGTCTTTTAGCAGCGCACAAACTCGATCGAGAACAGGACATCTCGATCGAGGGCTTTGAAGGGGAATGACCACTCGATCGAGCAAGAAATCTACTCGATCGAGGGCTGTTGCATCAGTAAGCAACAGTACGGTACCTGTGCTGTACAAATTACGCATAAACTCTATTAAAATTGTTCAAACGCACACCAAACAGAAATAAAGAATGTCAAAAGTTTCAAAAACAAACACAACAAAATACAATCGGGTTGCCTCCCGAAAAGCACAGGTTTATGAGGTCCCGCACGACCTATAAGCGTCAAACATCACTCTCCGCCATCGTGTCGAAAAAGAGAACTTCGACGCGTCCAATCACAGCATCGGCCCCATAATAATGCTTCACTAGATGACCATTAACTTTGAAGCGATTCCCCACGGAGTCCTCTAACTCAACTGATCCAAATTTAGTGACGCCAGTCACCGTGTACGGACCACTCCACCTGGACTTCAGCTTACCAGGAAATAGTCTCAACTGGGCATTAAACAGTAACACCTTTTGCCCCACATGGAACTCACGGGGTACAATCCTCTTATGGTGCCAACGCTTAGTCTTCTCCTTATAGATTCGGGAGCTATCATAAGCGTTCAAATTAAACTCCTCCAAATAATCTAGCCGCAATAAACGCTTCTCACCACACAAGTCAGCATCATAATTAAGCTGGCGGATAGCCCACCAAGCTTTATGTTCTAGCTCAACAGGAAGATGACAAGACTTTCCATACACTAAACGATACGGTGAAGCACCGATTGGTGTCTTAAAAGCCGTCCTATAAGCCCACAACGTGTCCTCTAGTTTAGCACTCCAGTCTTTCCGTGATTTAGACACTACTTTACTCAATATCTCTTTTAGTTCCCTATTAGAGACTTCGACACATCCCGCTAGTCCGAGGGTGATACCCCAAACCTCTACGGTGTTTGACACCATATTTAGACAAAGAAAAGCGATCAACTGTTGTTCTCTAAAATGCATACCCCTATCGCTAATGACGACCCTAGGGACACCAAAACGGGGAAAAATAATCTTACGAAACAGCTTAATCACGGTCCGGGCATCACAATTGGGAGTGGCAATTGCCTCCACCCACTTGGACACGTAGTCTACCTACCGAATATACCATTACCCTGGCTAGACGGGAATGGCCCTTGATAATCAATGCCCCATACATCGAAAATCTCAACCTCTAAGATGCCGTTACGGGACATCTCATGTCTCTTGGAAATGTTTCCCGTTCACGACAAGCATCACAACTAGCAACAAAAACTTTAGTGTCGGCGAAAAGAGTTGGCCAATAAAAACCCGATTGCAATACCTTAGCCACATGACGCAATGGACCGTGGTGTCCTCCACAAGGGGCCGAATGACGGCCTTCTAGGATAGCTTTGGTCTCCCACTCACGGAATACATCGTCTGTAGAGACCGTCTGCGCACTCCTTAAATAAATAAGGGTCATCCCGAAAATATTGTCGTGCATCATGTAAGAATCTCTTGCGGCTGCGATGAGATAAATCCGGTGGCAATGCCTCGATCGACAAAGAAAAGTTAGCATAATCTGCAAACCAAGGTTCAAGCACCATCCTTAGAATTCACGAGGTAACAAAAAACATCAACGAGAAAATAAGGAGTCGTCACAATAAAGAATCATTAATGGGAAGAGAATCCCCCCCCTCATTTGCGTCGGGCGACGGATGGTCATCGGCTACGACATTTTCTGCTCCCTTCTTATCCTTAATCTCCAAGTCAAACTCCTGTAAAAGGAGTATCCATCTCAGAAATCTGGGCTTAGCCTCCTTCTTGTTCAGAAGGTGTTTCAGCGCTGCATTATCTGCAAAAATAATAACTTTAGAACCCAACAAATATGATCTAAACTTATCTAATGCATACACAACAGCTAAAAGCTCCTTCTCCATGGTAGCATATTTCACTTGAGCCTCATCCAGAGTTCGGCTCGCATAATAAATCGCACTCAGCGCCTTGTCTTTCCGCTGGCCTAGCACCGCTCCTAGTGCATAATCGCTGGCATCGCACATAATCTCAAAGGGCAGTTTCCAGTCCGGAGTCTGGATGATGGGTGCAGAGACCAAAGCCTGCTTCAAAGTGTTAAAAGCAGAAAGACATTCATCATTAAAATCAAAAGGAGCATCCTTTAAAAGCAATTGTGTAAGTGGTCGAGCAATCTTTGAGAAGTCCTTGATAAACCGGCGATAAAAGGCAGCGTGACCAAGGAAACTCCTCACCCCCTTAACATTAACTGGAGGGGGTAATTGCTCGATTACTTACACCTTTGCTTTGTCTACCTCAATACCCCTATTGGAGACTAAGTGCCCAAGGACTACGCCCTCATTTACCATAAAATGGCACTTCTCCCAGTTTAACACCAGATTAAACTCAATACATCGCTGCAAAACTTTATCAAGGTTAGCTAATCAATTATCAAAGTCATTCCCATAGACACTGAAGTCGTCCATAAAGACTTCCATGATAGACTCGATATACTCAGAAAAGATCCCCATCATACACCTCTGAAAGGTAGTAGGGGCATTGCACAAACCAAAAGGCATCCTGCGATAAGCAAAAACACCCTTTGGACAAGTAAAAGTAGTCTTTTCCTGATCATCTGGGTGAATAGGGATCTGGAAGAACCCTGAGTACCCATCCAGATAACAGAAAAACTCATGAGAAGCCAATCTCTCTATCATCTGATAAATGAAAGGAAGGGGGAAATGATCTTTCTTGGTGGCGGCATTTAATTGCCGATAATCTATACACATCCGCCACCCGGTCACTAGTCTAGTAGGTATTAGCTCATTGTTTTCATTTCGGACAACTGTGGTACCTCCTATCTTAGGTACCACCTGAACGGGACTTACCCATTTAGAATTCCCAACTGAATAAACAATACCTGCGTCGAGTAGTTTCATAACCTCACCCGTCACAACTTCCTCCATCTTTGGATTCGGCTTTCGCCGACCACATCGTCTCGCAAGGTTTGTGATCATCCTCTAACTCAATCCTATTCATGCAGACATCAGGGCTGATGCCCTTAAGGTCATCCAATGAATATCCCATCGCCTTCCTATTTCTCTTAAGAACAGTCAATAAAGCAGTTAACTGTTCGTCGTTGAGCTTAGCACTCACAATCACTGGGAACTGCTCAGTATCATCAAGAAAGGCATACTTAAGGTGAGAGGGAAGAGCTTTACGCTCGGGGACCTTTACCTCGACTGAGCACAAAGTGTGTGCCAAGTTCTCTACCTGTTCCAAATGAACGTCGAGACGACTCTATCGATCTGTAGTAATTCCCAGCAGCTCCTCAACATCATCCTCGTCATCTGAAAAATCTGCATACTCATCTAGAAACATCAAAGACTCCTGCGGATCCTTAACAGAGGAATCCAACCAAAACTCATAAGCAGACTCATCAACAATATCAACAGAATAACAAGTATCCTCTATCATTGGTCTAGACAAGGTCTCGGGCAGACTAAACGTAATCAAATCATCCCCTACCTCTAGAGTCAAACGCCCGAGTTTGACATCAATAATAGCTCCAGCTATACACAAAAACGGTCTACCTGAATAATGCTGCGGGTATCCTCGAATATCTAATACAATAAAGTCAACTGGAATAAAGAATTTTCCCACCTTAACGGGCACATCCTCTAAGATACCTAAGGGCCGTCTAACTGATCTGTCGGCCATCTGTAGGGTGATATTGGTCATTTTTAGGTGACCCAATTTAAGCTTAGAAAAGACAGAATAGGGCATGACACTGACACTAGCTCCAAGGTCACACAGCGCCCTATTTATCACCATATCTCCTATAACACAAGAAATAGAGAAACTACCCGGGTCCTTCAGTTTAGGGGGAGACTTTCCTGAAATTTGACTACTAGACTCTTCCATGAAAGCGACAGTAGCTGTTTCTCCAAATTCCCTCTTACGCGTAATCATATCTTTCATAAATTTTGCGTAAGGAGGTATTTGGGTAATTAACTCAGCAAAAGGAATAGTTACCTGAATGTTTCTTACCATATCCGCAAATTTGCTGAATTGTCTCTCCGTCTTTGTGTCGCGTAATCGACTCGGGTAAGGGACCTTAACCATAGGAAGTGGGTCCTCTTCTTTCTCTTTTCCTTTATCAGTTCTCGACACCCTCGCAGCACAGGAGGGCACCCCACTACGGTCAGCATTGGAATGCGTGTCTGCAGGCTCAGCTTCTCTCGATCGAGGCTCAGAAGTGCTCGATCGAGAGCTTTTCTTGCTAACCTCTCTCGATCGAGAGGTTTCATCGTGCAGATTACTCGATCGAGAGGTACAGTCTCTCGATCGAGTGTTTGCTTCCTCAGCATTGGTCGATCGAGAGGTAAGTTCACTCGATCGACCACCCTTCAGCAATTTTTCGTCATTTTGCTTTGCAGTGATCCCTGCCTCGGCGTTTGAACCTTCTGGAGTATGTTCTGGTCCGTCATAAGTGCGACCACTCCTCAAACTTATTGCATTGACCGGGTCTTCCTCTAAGCACATTGACTCACACTTTTCGAGTAGTTTACGGAAGACATCCGCACCAGATTCCTGCTCAAGATGTTGTGTGTGAATGGCGGCCTTAAGGTTGTACTCGACCTGAACATTATCAGAATAAAGCTCGAGGGAAGGGCCTCCTTGCCTAATCTTCCGATAGGCTAGAACGCTTTCGGACGTAGCCATACATGAAAAGGGACTGTGTCCCCATTCGCCACATCTTCCACAAATGACCTCCATAGTTGAACTATAACCTGTAAGCACAAAAACACTCGGGCCAAGAATGAGAACTGTCTCAAGGAATAAATTCCCGGAGACAAAAGACAAACAAAGAAACTATAAAATTGCACCCCCTCCCTGGCAACGGCGCCAAAATTTGATGCGTGTCGTACAACAACAAAAATAAAAGCCAACAAGCCTATACTATAAATAGCTAGGGAAGTCGGGTCGAATCCACAGGGAGATGGGAATCCTATAGTCAACTAAGCTTGTCGAAAGTAACCAAAATGGGGGGTTTGTTGTTTGTTTTTCTAAGA
Source organism: Silene latifolia (assembly GCF_048544455.1). Lineage (NCBI taxonomy): Eukaryota > Viridiplantae > Streptophyta > Magnoliopsida > Caryophyllales > Caryophyllaceae > Silene > Silene latifolia. Next base: position 186,351,129 of record NC_133538.1, on the reverse strand, counting down.
AACTACGAGCAAAGGAGAGAGTAAAAGGAACGAGAAAGAAATAAAGTAGAGATGAATAAGAGAGAAAAATACTAGGATTGTCGGTTCACCACGGCTTCTAAAGTCCGGACTAAATCGTAAATGCCCTAAGTTCACGCTGTGGGTAATAAACGTCACCTTTCGGTCCTTAGTTCGCCCTAGGCAATACTAGTTTAGCTTTCGCCCTAGCTAGAAAAGATCCTAATGAAACGCTGCAGAACTACTCCTTTTCCAATCTTTCGATCTAGGAGAAGGGGATATCGAGACAGTTAATTGAGTGCGTCGACTCAAACAATTAAAAGATATTAAAGCAGCAGATGCATACAACTAGACTACGGGTACTCTAAATAATTCGTCCTTCCTACGCCATGGCTACCCTAAATCCTAGCAATGCGATTAGCTATTCATGATCGAAATAGAGGACAATAATGGCACACAAATAACAATAGACAACATAATAAGTGAAACTGAACTGAAACTATATTAAAGATAATACCGAGTTCAACGAAGGAAGAATTGAGAAATGGCGATGAAAAGTATTTCCGATCCAAAAACTAAAGCAACAGTCTCCGTTTTTCGTCCTCAAATCCGATAATTAGGTCTCTAGTATTCCTTGCCTATTTATATCAAAACAATAGTAAAGAAACAAGGCGTATAAAACAACACAACATCCAAAGCCCATCGTGGCGTGGCCTCTCGATCGAACTACACAGTTGCTCGATCGAGAGCTTTCCCTCAGTATCTCCCTCGATTGAGAACAGGACATCTCGATCGAGGCCTTCACCTTCGCATTCACTCGATCGAGAAAATGACATCTCGATCGAGGGATTCTTGAAGCTCATGCCTCTCGATCGAGCTAATTTGGGAGTTCGATCGAAAGGTCTTAACTTCTTGTGTGTTCTCCTATTCCTTTGGATGCCTTCACGCATCTCAAGACGGTAAGATTTCACGCCGACTCTCTTAAGTAAGCTTGGGGGACCACAAATAGGCTGATTTCCAGTCATTCCGGTTTGTACCTGCAAATAATGCAAAACAGAACAAAGTAGACTATTCGGGGTATAAAATGACATAATATCACTCAAATACATAGAAATGTGTGCCAAAAGAGACCGTAAAAGTCTATGTAAAATGCACGCATCATATCCCAATACCGATCCAACATAGCGCGGATCAAACACAGGTTTACCATAATCGAGGACCTGTAAATGTCCCGGCAAGCGGCCACCAACGGCCCAAAAGCCGACCTCTCTATCAATGCCCTCAACCAGGCTCGAAGAACGTCGTAGAGACCCAAGCAGGTAGGAAAGCCCGAGAAAGTCCTCATGGTGCCGATCTCCTGAAATCAAAAAAAGACAACGTCAGAATGCCTATTAAGGCTCGACACTTCGAAAATGACAAAATTCAACCAGGGAATGCGACTCACCATGCCCTCGTGAGCACTGTAGGAAAGGTTTCGGTCCAGTCGAAGCAACAACTGGCTACCGTCAAAACCCTCGGCCCACTCAGGGGCCGCCCGTAAAAACAACCCCCGCGGGGCCGTAACTCGCCTGGCTCTCCAGCTCGCGACGTCAGCATCGTCCTCGGCTGTCTCCGCTCTCCGCCTCTTATGACCGCGAGACTCGACGTGGTGGATAGGGCCCAACTCAACGACCCTGTTGACGTCACGCAACAACCGCCTAATCGCCCGAGGACATCGCTCCCCCGAAGAAACTCTCCTCCCGGAGGTACTCGCCTCAACCCCAGTCTGAGCTCTGCCGGTGCTAACAGCCCCAACAACGGGCTCCTCACGCCCCTCGACGGCCCCTGAGGCCCCAACAGTCTGCTCAGGAGGTCTCTCCTCCTCAGTAACGTCCTCCACAACCACGGCGGGCGTGCTAACCGGAGTACTAACCGGGCCTGACCAGAACAACTCCTCTAGGGTCGCAGCGACAGACCCAGTCTGTCCCGAACACTCTCCTACAAACAAAATACGTCAGCCGAAATTTCGGCATTATGACGGCATGAAATGGATAAATCCAAAAACAAAAAAGAACACAACCTGCAGTACAAAAACAAGAGGCAATCCCGCCCCAAACCATTCACAAAAAAAAACACAAAAATGACTCGCCCTTCTTTTCAAGCAAAAGACGAGTCAAAACCACAAAAACGGCATTTCAAGACCCATACAAGGTCTGCCTACAACCCAAAATACATTCCCGACACAATGGGGTATCTTTCTACGGCTCAAAAAGGCAATTCATACGCTAATTTGAGCCCAAACCGGTCAAAAATTCAAAATCAACCGCAAAAAGGCAACCGTGATTTTATCACGCCTCAAGGTGGCCCAAAATACCAACAAGGTCCATTTCAAGGCAAACTGACTCAATTCAACCCCAAACAGGCGCTTATTTTGTCAGACGTAAGACCGTCGCAAAAGGCAAAAACCCAATTTTGCCCATAAACATCCAACGAAGGTCCTTAGATGGCAAATACGGGTTTTCCCAACTACAATGCAACCTAGTGGGACCCACTACCCAAACAAATAAACTTGGCATTGTGAAATGAGACAGTTTCTCGCCTCACTCACGTTTTTCGAGCATAGGGAGCAGGAACGGGGACCAAAATGCAAGCTAAAAGCACCCCTACACTCCTAAACAGGTTTCTAACCTAATGCAAGCATCAATTTCACTCGAAATAGGCTCAATCAAAAACGCCCAATTCGATGTTTTAGGGCAAGATTCGCCCTAATTCAATCAAGCTAAGGATCAACTGTTTTAAATGGATTCAAGAGGAAATACATACCTTGAGATGACATTTGTTGACGATGGCACAAGTGAAAGCAAGCTATAAGGTCCTTCAATGGCGATTTTGCGGGATTTTTGAGGTTGAAGATGAATAATGAATCATCCGCAGCTCAACCTCGCGTCTTTTAACAGAAGAAAGGGAAGCCGGCTTCCATCGCCAGATGGCTCGCGCCTAAACGAGGCCTCCCCTTTGCTTTTCAGCGGATTTTGGGCTTCAGCCCAATTTCCCATAACAAACTTCAAAGTTTTCATTGACGATATTGAATGTCGTCATTTCCTCAAAAGCAAACAAAACCAAATAGTGAAAATTTAAATTCGCAATTTTCAAAAATTTCAAGCAAACGGTGATCAAAACCGCCAATTTCAAAAATAATGGTGAAATCAAATTCGCCATTTTCCTTCAATTTCAAAATAATGGCGAATATTCAAAATTGTTATTTCCTCAAAATCCGAACGACGGCGATTAAAACCGCCAATTTCAAAAATAATAGCGAAAATTCAAAAACCGCTATTTCTCCAAATTTCAAGCAACGGCGGCACATAAACCGTCACTTCAATCAATAGTGAAGATTCCAAATTCACTATGTCCATCACATGTCAACGGCGGCACATAAACCGTCACTTCAATTAATGGTGAAGATTCCAAATTCACTATTTCCATCACATGTCAACGCCGGCACATAAACCGTCACTTCAATCAATAGTGAAGATTCCAAATTCACTATTTCCATCACATGTCAACGGCGGCACATAAACCGTCACTTCAATCAATAGTGAAGATTACAAATTCACTATGTCCATCAAATGTCAGCGGCGGCACATAAACCGTCACTTCAAGCGCTATAGCAAACTCAAATTTGCTATTTTCCTTCAATATTAAGACAAACGGCAATCAAAACCGCCACTGCAAATTCAAGCCAACGAATGGTGAAGATTCCAAATTCACTATTGCTTCAAACACCAGCAGGGGGCTTCCTCGCGGAACCCACTCATTCCAAAAATGGTGATAGTGAGAATCCGTACTCACCACTTCCCCGGCGACATCACGAGTTCGCTACTTTCAAAAAAAGCCCATTCGACGCGGCTATTCCCATGGTTCATTAACCGACCGTATCATTTGGTTGGCGAGCCTTTGTCCGCACCCATTCAAGGACATATCCCGAAGATGCCTCGGGTACATTTCCGTACCATTGGCTGGCGAGCCTTTGACCGCGACCATTCAAGGACACATCCCGAAGATGGCTCGGGTACATTTCATTACCACTGGCTGGCGAGCCTTTGTCTGCGACCATTCAAGGACAGATCCCGAAGATGCCTCGGATACATTTTCTTATCATTCGGCTGGCGAGCCTTTGTCCGCAACCTTTCAAGGACACATCCCGAAGATACCTCGGGTACATTTCCTTACCATCGGCTGGCGAGCCTTTGTCCGCAACCTTGCAAGGACATATCCGAAGATGCCTCAGGTATGACTCCTTCTTATAGCTGGCGAGCCTTTGTACGAAGTCTAACGGACTTTAAACGACCCGCACGGACAGTCAACAGACTCTAAACTTTTCCCGACGATAGGTCCTTGACTCGTACCCTCAAGTCGCCTTGGCATTGCCCTTTCCGACGGCAGGTCCTTGGCCCGAATCCTTTCGAACCGCCTCGACGTCGCCTGGGTCTCCAGGTTGTAATCTTCGATTGACCTGGGGGCTCTACTTTGAGTTTTGCCCTGTCCAAGCTTCAGTCAAAGTGGGGGCTCTGTAGATACCCGGTATCTGCTGAGACTCCAACCAACACCCGATGATTATCGGACTACAACATATTTTGGAATTGCGGCGTTTGATCGACAGTTTGTGTACAACTTTACGTCGGAAAACTTAAAACAATTTCGAAAATAAAACATTTCAAAACATTTCAAAAATACCTGGAGTGTTAAATGCACGACGACGGGGTCGCAATGACACTAACTAGAGTCAAAACCGACACCAGACCAAAAACCGACTCAAAAATTCAAATCCCGACTCCAACAACGAGTCAAACCGAGCCAACCACAAAAAACAAAAATTTCAAACCTTCTATGCTAAGATTTCCCGGATTTATGAATGGTCAAGTACCAAACATATGATTACAAATCCTAGGATAGAACAAATCATGAATGCGTTTGTTGTGAAAGCGACAACACAGCTCGAAGACCCGCGACGTGGCTCGCGCCTCTTTGAGCAGCCCAGGTGGCCACGTCGCTCAAAACTCACACAACCACTCATTCTCCTAAAAATACCCCTCAAATGCCACCCATTTGAGAGTTACGCGAGTGTCCGCCCCCTCTTTTCTCCCTTAAAATTCTCGACTCGACTTCTAAAGTCACAATCCGACGCGTATTTACGACCTACCGATCGTAAACACGAGCCTTACACATTGTTTGGTACCGTCATCGTGCATTAAACCACTTGACCGACCACTTCGACCACTACACCATCACTAAACTTTTAAAACACTCTTTTACTTACCAAAACGGTTTTAAACCGAGTTTTTTCCGATCAAACGAGTTGTTACACTTACGTCGGTCACTCGCCATAACCAAACATGTAAGTATGAGGGTGTAAAAATCCTATTTTATTATGTTTTCATTTGTTTCATGACTCTAACATGCTAAAACATGCATTACATGAACCAAAACATGGAAAAAACGAGCAAAAACTGATTTTTGGTCTGAGGCAGAAGCCCCTTAGGTCACCAACTGGCTCGCGCCTAAATGAGGTATTCAGACCAGAAATCAACCGTGTTTGTTCTCGTCATTTCCCTTAATCCATTTTTCATATGTGTAATCGGTTTTTACCATTTCAAGTATTTTCGAAACTTTTTTGTTTCATTTCACATGTTTTAACCATAAAGCATTTTTCACCCTTGGTTCTTCATACCATGACGGTTAAATCCGTCTTTCGGTGATAATATTTGGTTAATGACATTTAGAAGGTATTTTAAAGCCTTTTATTTCATTTCTTCACATTTTTCAAACAAACATATTAGTTACCAACACAAAGTCATCCTTTGTTCTACATACCATGCCGGATTTTAACCCGGGTACGATGATGAGTATCGACTAATTACCCAAATGGACTTAAAACAATTAGTCCATCATCATTTTCAAAACTATTTATGTTAAGTTTGTCAAATCGAACCCGACGCCGAATATTATTAAATAATGATGATTATTCGAGTCTAGTTCTTCTAATCAACAAATGCGGTCTAAACGACCCTTTCAAATCAAACCGGGTTCAAATAACCATTTTTAACACGTTTTATAACGTTTTCTAAAAGGTCAGAACACGGCACATAAACCGTGGGCTTACCCGCGCCTAAACAGGCTCCCCATTTCTCATTTTCAAAACCAGAGGGAGGCCCCTTACACCGCCGGCTGGCTCGCGCCTCTTATAGCCGTCTGGTACAGGGCATGTTCCTTTCCAGCATTAGTCTAGGACGATCTCGACTCTGGTTAGCTCGGATATTGGACGGATCAGATGATTATTCGATTATTCAAAACCATATTTGCAAAATGCCTTACTAAGACAAATGGATCATGTTATGCACCCTAAACCTAATACGGTAAATGGATGTTTAATTTCCGTCTTGCATGCAAATCAACCATTAATCCAATTCGACATCTTATACTTGATACTTGGATTAAATTAACCGACTTAGAAAGCTCTCACATGTTAGGTTTAAATCATTAGATGCGCATTCATGCATTTAAATCGTTTTATCAACTTTTGGATTCAACCAACCAAGATCGATCAGTAGAGGCCGCTAAACGCGGGCAGGATTGGGTGTCTGATTAAAGGGCTTCCCAATACGTACCTTCACCTCTTACTCAGAAACTTTGGATAGTGGACGACCTTATCCAGGGCGTACGAGAGTCATTCTAGAGATAGGATGCTAAAGAGGGACGATTTCCTTATCTTTAGTACCTATGTCAAACGTTGCTTTGTGCTTCGATTTGGCCGATGTATAAAAAGGAATTCGAACGGGTTCCAGGCATCCCACAAATGCTTGGTGGCGACTCCGAACATATCTAATCGTTTCGAGACCCTTACCGAGACCAAACCGACCGATCTAAAACGACCCGGTCGAAAGCACCTTTACGCCGCCGAGCGTGGCTTTCAAAAAATACCGCTGCCATTGTCCACAGATTGGCTGGGTATACGCAGGTGGGCCATGTCCACAGGGACACGTTTGTTTTTTATATCCTATAAGAATTGAATCCTATATATTTCATAACCTACAAAAAATTAGAAAAATGCTGCAAAGATTACACTTGTTTTTGTTTGTTTTTCGATAGTTGTAGTTTTGAAAGGATCTTTGCCTTTCTCGAGGGCTTATGATCTTCAGCCTGACTGGTGGGCTTTGATTATGCCTGTCTGGAGGGCTTTGTATGAGTTATCAGGATCTTTCACCTTCGTCCCCGTATAAAAGGATTTTTACCTGGCTGGAGGGCTTATTATACTTAGCTTGGCTAGAGGGCTTTGATTATGCCTATCTGGAGGGCTTTGATTTTGTCATTTTGGTGTTGGTAACAATTTACATTTAGGCACGATTGAGTGCTATAGAGGCTAAGGGAGTGGCCCTCAATCCTGAACATTTGTTTATACATACTATAGAAAATTGATAAATGAATATATTGAGCATAAACAATTTTTCAGGATTCAAGTAAAGCAGTTTTTATTAGAATAGTAGGCATCTGAATTTATAGACAGGTAGGCAGGAAAATAATGCACATTGTCACGTATCATATTCAGGAAAGGCATATTGATCATTCATGAATTGCACATGATACATTCAGATGAGTAGGTTAGGGTTTTTACCCTGAACATGCAGGATAAAATTTACCACGAGTATGATTATTCTTTATGCGTGGAACATTTTTGGATAGGTGACATTCCAAGATGTTGGAATCATGTAACCTTGTAGTGTTTATGGCCTGTAAGTGTGTTGTCCAATAATTGAATCAATTGGGTATGAGCCTTCTAATGTAACAGCAAGTTTTGCCTGATGACATATCTTTAGTATTTGAGAAGACTTTTCGCCAGATAAGGTGCTCTGTCTTTGAGAACTTTATGCCTGACATTCTTGTTGTAACTCTTGGCTACTGCGTGGTGTTAGGATGTTATCTTGATTCTAGCTGCATCTCTAAGTTCTTCCTTCAAGGTAAGGCTTGTCATTTGTTTTAATGGTGTTCATGCCGTATCTTGGTGTTGGTATGTAGACCTCTGCAAGGATTAGTACTACGAAACCATAGACCAGGGAACAAGGAACCTGACCGCCGGGGTAGAATTTTCGGAGTTATCATATCTGCTCATTGGGTAGTGGTACCTCTTTAGCCCATCTACCCTGCTTCCTGATCAGCTTCTTTTTCAAATATTTTATAACCACTTTGTTGTTTGATTCTGCCTAGCATTTTGCTCTTGGATAGCTTGACATCCTGCTGATAAAGAAAAAGGAGACAAGTAATCGTGTTAGATTATTGGAGCATGTTTGTGTCAAGCTTCACATATTGTGTTGTAGTCCAGGCAATTGTCCCTCAGCGTTGGCCAATAATAGTCAGCCCTGAGCATTTTTCTGGCCAGACTTCTTCCTCTTTGTGGTTGACACAATATCCATCATGTATGCCCTGGAGATCTTGCTTAGATTTGTGTGGTTCAAGACATCTCAAGTATAGTTCAGCCTTGAGCCCTGCTATGAGAGCTTTGTATCGAGCTTTATTATTGACAACTTTGAATAAACAGCTTACAACATGTGCTATTATGTCCCCTTGTGGAGATTTTAGTACTAAACCTAATCATGTCCCCTTCATGTTGGTTGCTCCATATGTAAACATGGTTCATCCCTGACCGGAGGTCTAGGTGTCTAATTGGTTTAAAGTTTGATTCTAGGTTAGGACTGAAATCAGCCACAAAGTCTTCTAGGGCATATGATTTGATTGTTGTCCTAGGTTTAAAGGTGGTATCATGTATGCTTAGCTGGACAGACTACGTGGCATCTTATTGCCTGATTGTTCAGGCTTTCTCAGGACATATTGAATGGGGAGGTTAGTCCTGACGATAATGGGGCGACATTCATAGTAGGGATGAAACTTAGTATATGGCATAACTGTAGCTAAAACTTATTTTTTAAGAAAGTCATACCTCATGTCCGCGTTTAGTGGACTTTTACTTACATAATAGGCTGGGTGTTGCTGATCATTATCTTCCCTGACTAGGACTGTACTGACGGTTGTCTGAGTCACAGGAATGGGTAAACTGATAGTGGTTTTCTTTTGTCTGGCTTGGCCAGTAATGGAGGAGTAAAAAGATAGTTTGTAATATCGTCTCATGAACAGGAGTCCACACGAATAATTGTGTTTTCCTTCCAAGGAGGTTATAGAAAGCTTTGCATGTTTCTGAGGCCCTGGATAAGAATCTATCTAGGGCTGCAACTTTTCCTACCAGGCGAGAGCTTTTGGATGCCCCTGACTGACTTTGGTGATTAGAGTTCCAGTTTGCTTTAATCTGTTCAGGATAGGCTTCTATGCCTCTTTTGGTTTCCTTGTAAGTTATAAACTTACCACATGGCACACAATGTTGTATTTGACAGGACTGAAATTATATCATATCTTCCAAAATAGTCACAAGTAGTTTCTAAATGATTCATATAAATTATTCAATTACAACCATGTTGACTAGCTGATCAGGATAGATTGTGTCTTTAATTGTCCGGGCATCGTCAACCATTAATACTAACGATTTTATTGGTGCAAAGTTTTTAGTTTTATACTACACAAGTTTGAAGATAATAGGAAAAGTTAATGAGTAATCATGTGAGAATTCATTAAGGTAGTACGATGATAGACCTAAGCATATCGGGACTGACTGGTCAGGCCAGGCCATGCCAATTTATCTCTCCAAAAAAAAGTCAGGTCAGGCTGATTTTTCTCTCCAAAAACAGTCAGGCCAGGCTGATTTTTCTCCCCAAAAACAGTCAGGTCAGGCTTATTTTTCTCTCCAAAAATAGTCAAGTCAGGCTGGGCTGACACTAGTGTATCAGGACTGACTAAGACTATCATACTTAAGATGCTTGCTGTTTAATAAATATTTGATTTAATGTTATTTCGGAATCAATACTGCGATGATGTATTTATTGAAATATTATAGAAATGATAGGGACATATCTGTGTAGGAATATTTGAACACCCTTGGTAGGCCAGGATGAAAATCCTATCCTGACTAGGCTTTGTGAAGCTTGGAAATATCTGGTTGGGATATTCTAGGCAGCCCAGCAAACGACGACCAGGCATTAGCCAGGAGGGGGAATGAACGACAGCCTATCATAGTAGCCTTGCACAATAATTCCTGGTAGAACTTTCTCCCCTGCATGAAATTCTGTTAGAGCAACTCTTATGATTCGTTCCTGGGCTGCTGCGTTACATAGTTTTGGTAAGCATTCCATGTCCTGATAAGACTGGTCTGTGTTACACTGCTACTGTTCAGGGCTCGCTTTTAAGCCTATTCCGGTCAGGGCTAAGTTGTCCAGCCAAGCTTGTATTTTGATGTTCAAGGTTGAATTTCCTAAGAATATAAAATTATTAGAATTAACAAAATCTAAAATTTAAATGTAGAAATAAGATCAAAGTACCAAAATTTTAAGATATATTGTTTAGAGTTTGCGAAACTTGTATTGGATATGAGAAAGACTTATCTTTGAATTTCTTTAGTGGGAAATTTGAACCTTAACTCCGCATTATCTTAAGCAATGCTATACTTATAGTTATTGGAAGGGCTTCTAGCTTGTCTTGACAATATTTCTCTTGGATTCAACTTTTGTTCGTTCGAAGTGTAGAGTTATGGAAATTTGTGTATCGATTTTTCTTAAGGCTCTCAAAACTTGTTGTGGAGAAGAAAAGATATTGTGAATAATTTTTAGGAATGATAAACTAGTTGCCCCACGTTGGGCGCCAATTGTTTTAGCCGATTTTCACGCAGCCTGGAATCCGGCCAGGCTATTCCAGGGTATTCCGGCCAAGTGTGTCACCTTCGGGAGCACCTGTGTTATTTGTCAAGAAGAAAGATGGAAGTATGCGGCTGTGTATTGATTACAGGGAGTTAAATAATGTGACCATTAAAAATCGGTACCCTTTACCTCGAATTGATGACTTGTTTGACCAGTTGAGTGGGGTTGGGATATTTTCTAAGATTGATTTGTGGTCGGGATACAATCGGTTGAGAATTGAGAATGAAGACATTCCAAAGACTGCATTTAGGACTAGATACGGACACTATGAATTTGTTGTTAAGCCATTTGGGTTAACTAATGCACCATAAGTATTCATGGACTTAAGGAACCGTGTGTTTAGTCCTTTTATGGATAAGTTCGTAGTAGTCTTTATCGATGATATCCTCGTGTATTCTAAGGTTAAGGAGGAACATGAGAATCATTTGAGCATTGTGTTGCAGACTTTGAGTGAGAATAATCATTATGCCAAGTTGAGTAAATGTGAGTTTTGGTTGGAGAATGTGGCGTTTTGGGTCATGTTATGTCAAAAGATGGAGTGTCGGTAGGTCCAAGTAAAACTGAAGCTGTGTCCAAATGGGAGAGACCGAAGAATGTGGGTGATATTAGAAGCTTTCTAGGGTTGGCTAGCTATTATAGGAGGTTTGTAAAGACTTCTTTAAAATAGCGAAGCCTTTGACTACTTTGATGAGGAACAAAATTAGATTCAAGTGGGATGAGAGTTGTGAGAAGGCATTCCTAACCTTCAAGGAGCGCTTGACTACAACACCTATTCTTGCCTTGCATGAAGGGAGTGAAAATTTTGAAGTGTACATGAATGCCACGAAGAATGGTTTGTGGTGTGTACTGATGGAGAATGGGAAGGTAATTGCTTATGCCTGGAGACAGTTGAAACCTTATGAGGAGAATTATTCTACTCACAATTTAGAACTGGGAGCCGTGGTTTTTGGCTTGAAATTATGGCGCCATTATCTTTATGGAGCTACTTTTAAAGTGTTTTCGGATCACAAGAGCTTGAAATATTTATACCCAGACAGAGTTGAATATGAGACAGAGAAGATGGGTTGGGCTAATTAGCGACTATGACATGGAGATAGTTTATCATGAAGGGAAGGTAAATGTAGTGGCCGATGCACTAAGTAGGAAATCTGTGCATGCTAATTGCACTGCTATGTCAAGGGTGAAATTGCATGAAGAGGTGAAGAAAATGGGAATTTGTATGATTCGAAAGGGTGATTCAATTAGGGATTTGACCATAGAGATCGAGTCATATGATGAGATCAGGGAGAAGCTGAAAGACAATCCTAGAATTGCTAAGTGGCGCGCGGCCGTGGATAACACCGTGGACACTGGGATTGTTTCCAAGTTCGAGATTCATTTTGATAACAGTCTTAGATTTGCTGGAAGGTGGTGTGTACCTTATAATGATGAATTGAAAAGAAAGATCCTTACTGAAGCTCATTCTACACCTTATTTTGTTCACCCTGGAGGAGACAAATATTGTAAAGATTTGAAGAAGACTTTTTGGTGGCCAAAGATGAAGAAGGAAGTAGCTGAATTTGTTGCAAGATGCTTAGTATGTCAAAGGGTGAAGGGAGAGCACAAGAGACCGCAAATAAAGTTCAATCTTTAGATGTGCCAGAATGGAAGCGGGAGAGCGCTTCCATGGATTTTATTGTTGGCTTGTCAGGAACTCAGAAAGGGAATAATATGATATGGGTGATTGTGGATAGATTAACTAAGTCAGCACACTTTATTCCAATGAAAGATACGTGGAGTAAGGCAGAGTTGGCTAAGGCTTATATCAAGTAAGTGGTGAAGCTTCATGGTGTGCCTAAAGATATTGTTTCTGATCGTGATTCGAGGTTTATATCTAAGTTCTGGCAGGAGTTGCAATCTTTGATGGGAGCTTAGTTGAAGATGGGTACAGAATTTCATCCAACAACGGATGGTCAAACTGAGAGGTCTATTCAAACACTGGAGGATATGTTGAGAGATTGTGTGATGGAGTTTGATGGATCATGGGAGGAGAGATTGGATTTGATTGAGTTTTCTTATGATAATAGTTATCATGCTAGTATTGACATGACACCTTTTGAGGCATTGTATGGGAAGAAGTGCAGGAGTCCAGTTTGTTGGGACGAAAGAGCAGATGAAGTAGTGTTGCGACGTGAAATGATATAGGAGATGGTGGAGCAAGTACAAGTTATTCGACAGAAGATGAGAGCTGCGTAGGATAGACAGAAGAGTGATGCAGATTTGAAAAGAAGTGAGATAGAGTTTGAGGTAGGAGACAAAATGTTACTAAAAGTATCTCCTATGAAGGGTGTGATGAGGTTTGGGAAGAGAGGTAAACTGAGTCAAAAGTTTATTGGACCGTATGAGATCTTAGACAGAGTTGGAGAGGTAGCTTATCGATTATCACTACTGTAACATTCCGTTTGATGTTATGAGTATTTTGATATTAGATTTTCTAGTGGATGATATGTTACGGAGCTAGCAGTAGTGTATGGAGTTAGTGTCGAGAGAGATATAATGTAGTTGATACGATATCGTGAGACATGTTGTGGAGGTAAGTATAGTTGGTGGAGTTGGTGTTAAGAGTTCATGTGTTATAGGGTGAGGTTTTGTTTTGAGTTCTTAGTTGCGTTGTTGTGTCTTAGTCAAGTTGGTAGGTTTGTTTTTATGTATGGGTTGAACATCAGGGACGAAGTTCTTTTTAAGGAGGGAAAACTGTAATACTACGGTTTTATGAGTCTCCGGGTACTCTATCGAGTGGGGCTTACTCTGTCGAGTAAGCATGTTTTGATTTAAGAATCAGTGTTCTGCCTGTAGGGTACTCGATCGAGTAGCCTTGGCACTCGGTCGAGTAAGTGGCACTCGATCGAGTCTTAACGGGTTATATCTCAAGGGGTTTTGTAAATAATGTGAAGTAGTAATTATATTACACCGTCATCTTTCATAAACACTTTTTATAAACCTAATACACTCAAAAGAGATTGCAAACTATGTTGTTCTTACTATTCGCATTATTGGCGAATCCCGGAGCTAGAGAGGTCGGATTTCATCGTTCTTTGTATCATTGTGATCCTTGCGTCAAGGGTAAGTCCTACGTACCATTTTTATAGCATTTGGTTAAGGTTGTTTAAACCCTAATTTTGGGATTGGGGGTTTTCTATGTTTATGTTGATGTGGTAGTGATTGTATGATTATGTGTATATGAGGAGGGTTCGTAGAGGAAAGGTTTTGAGACAGCTGGTAGATCGTCTGCTGTTTGTGTTGCATTCTAGGTAGGGTTTCCCTACTCAGTATTAGTCACATGATATGTGTGGTGATTGTGTTGTAGTTAGTGATTGTTGATTGATTCAGACGGTTGTAATTTCATATTGTTGATTGATTCAGACGGTTGTGATTTCATATTGTTGACTGTTTCAGACGGTTGTTGATTTTGTGTTGTGGTTACTGTTTATCTGTCTGTGTTCTTCGGGGTGCGTCCCTGGCTGAGTGGTGTCACTTGCGGGTGTGGCTTCAAGCCCCTGATTCGCCTCCTGTGGAACCCGCCACAGGAGGGATGTGCACATTAAGGAACATGAGTTTATCGCTCGATGAGATGAGCGGGGCTTAGGTGGGAACGGCTGCGGTCCCCCGCTTGCGGCGTGGAATACCTCTTGCGATGGGTACTCTGGCAGGGCTACACACTTTAGTGTGTAGTCAGTTGTGTGGAGGTTGATGATGGAGACTGGGGATTGATGTGTTGATTGAGCTGCTTGGTATTTGCTTCATGTTGGTTTGTATCGTGTAGTAAGTACTGACCCCGTTTAAATGTTTTAAAAACTATGGTGATCCATTCGGGGGTGGTGAGCAGTTATTGAGCAGGAATGATATGACGCGTATGGGATAGCTGGGATGAGTCATCACGTGGCAGTTAGAAGTCTTCCGCTCTGTCAGACGATGTTTTATAGCTTTCATAGTTTTTGCAGTAGACCGTCTGAGAATCTTGTATTTCAGTTTTAGAGTTTTGGTTTTGATCATGTAATCACTTTAAACTATACTGTTATTTAAATTATGTTTCTTCATTGTCATTTGATTATCATTGCCTCGGGTAACCGACATGGTGACGTTCTTATACCTTAAGTGGTCCTGGTAAGGCACTTGGAGTATGGGGTGTCACAAAGTGGTATCAGAGCGACGATCCTGAAACCTGTAACCCATGAATCTAATAAACCTAGGGAGTCTAATTTAAATGAACCCGAGGTAGAAGTTGTAGGAGCTAATGCAAAGGCTTGGGAGACGCCCTAAAGTCGCGAACTCGCCCTACAATTTTGAACCGGTCACCATCGGATATGAGTCGGGATCGCTATGTGTTTATCTTGTGAATTGTGCATCTTTGTAGCAAAGTGTAGTATGAATCGGTGGATGTATGTATGTGGAGAATGGGAAATGTGTAGAGAAAGATGATAATGAGGTGATGTTATACATTATTGATTGAAAGCATGATAGTGGTTTTACGATATGGCATTATAGAAATACGCAATGAAAATTTGTTTGATTTGAGTTATACATAGAGTTATGTATACATATATGTTGTTGGTAATGTTGTACGAGTTTATATAGCTGAAAGTTTGAGTAAGAGCATGAATAATTGGTGGAAAAAGATGATAATTGTTGCATGATAATATGATTTTTGATAAAGCATGTTGTATGATGGAAGAGATTTTATAATGTTGTTATGCTAGTAACACGTGAATAGGAGACTTGATGTTATATATTTGTGATATTGTTTACGTAAAGTTATAGAATAAATACATGTAGGTAATACATGCTTGGTAAATTGAATGATGCATGTGCATAATAGATGTTGTTGCTTGGCTTTTAAAGATAGTAACATGTGATTAGGGATACTGGTTTTATGAGCATCAAGTTGTTTTTGTTTACCTTGTTGTCGTTGAAGTTGTTTGGAAGTAAAATCAAGTAGTTGTGTTTTCGATTATAGAGAGGTTGTCTTTAAACTGTTATAACTTGAGATGCATAAACTATTTTAATGTGATTCCAATTGGAGGTGATAGCTTGTTCTTTTACGATTCTAACGATAGGTCACACGCCCAAAACGACCAAGAAACGAGTGAGTTATGACCGTTTTACGAAAACTGGACAGTGTTGAGAAATGCTTAGGGTACTCGATCGAGTGGCCCTCACTCGATCGAGTGCACCTTGGTACTCGATCGAGTACCCCTTAGTCGATCGAGTTGTCCTGGTAATTTTTTTTACGTGCTTCTGACCTTCACCCACTCGATCGAGTAAGTCACTCACTCGATCGAGTGGCATGTACTCGATCTAGTGACCCCTGTTTTGGGTCATATGCTTATCTTTTGACTTCGTTTCATATTATGTTTAATTCAAAGGTGTTATTTTACTTCTTTATGCATTGTTTTACATGTACGTTGGTTTTGATGCGTAAGTTACCCAATCTTATGGTGTAGTGAGTGACACCTGTGGTGAGTATGAATTCGGTGGGAGAACATGAGTTATGTGTGGTTGTGATGGATAGTGGAAAGAGCAAATAAGGATTGGTAAGGCTTATTAAGGCATGGAGCATATTTTATGAGAAGATATGAGTGATATGATTTTGTGTTGAGTAATGTAAAAGTGAGTAAATATGGGCAAGGGATGATGTGAGTCTAAGGTACGTGAGAATGAATAGATTGAAAGGAAGAATGTGGATAGTAGCAACATGAAATGTGTAAAGAATTATGGAGGGAGATGGTTAGGAATTGTGACGGTTAAGAATATATATAATGAAAGGTCGTTTTAGAGGGATTGAGAAGAGTGGTATATAGTGAACTTAATAGAGACATGTCGCGACGTCGATTTGCAGATAGTGACTGAGTTTGGGAATTTGTGTTATCAAGAGGTTAAAGTAACGTGTGATTTCCTTGGGCAATTAACGGTATAAAATGAATTTTGATTTCTAGAGATGTAAAAAGGGAGATGCAATTGTTTGAACAAGTAAACGATGATTCTATGGATGGATTGTTGGCAAGGGTGAGTGATAGCATAATAAGAGAATATTTATGGTAAGAAAGAGTTAGATGATATCGATATGAAATAATGAGATGTGAGTTTTGGAGCAATGAGAAGGTAACCGGAGCATTAAAGAGTTAGGTAAGAGGTAATAAGGAGTTGAATGGTTAATAGGTTTTGTCGAGTGTAAAAAGAAAAGAATGAGGGGAGTAAAACTAAGAAAATGTTCACCGGAGATATGTGTTATAAAAGTAAGCAATCGTCGAGATGTATGATACTATCATGAGGATTTGAGTTAATGGTTATATAAGAGTTTCAGAACAACATGATTAGTCAGGAGTTTCGAGGAATTAAGTAAAGTAAAAATTGGGTAGAGAATTTGCACGATATGAGATCCTGGTGGTGAGTCGGGTGACGATACAATTAAGGATGGAATTGGAAATAGTGTTGAGATGATTTTTGTTGATGTATTTGATGTTCGTTATTTGGGATGATAACCAAAGATAGGAAAAAAACTGTGATGTTTTGATGTACGAACGGTGGTAGTGTGGAGGTGTTGTCACTAGTGGTTAAGGGTGATGATAAATAGGAAAGATGGCAATTCTAAAGAGGTTGATTTTGTAGAGACCGAATTGAGATGTATGGTTATAAGGAAGTATAAGACGTAGTCTTAGGAGGCGGTTCCTCATAATGAGGGTTAGCTGTATGGTTATGTAAGGCAGAAAGTGTTGGTTATGCGAATGGGAGAATGTGTTATAAGGGGCATACGAGTTAAGCTCGGGTGAGAGGTAACCTTTACCAGGTGGTAACTTACGTGATCAGGATTGACTAGTTGGATGTGATTACTGGTCTATGATGTGTATGAATGTTTGTGTGAGGTTTTGACCTCACAAGAAGTGGTATTGTGTGATAATTATAAAGTTGTCTGAATTTTCTATATGTTGAGTACGGTAACCTGATTGAATGATAAAAAAAATGGTAATTGTTTGATTGATCTGGCATGGTTAGTTATAATCGTATGTCTTCCGTGAAATGGTAGGGATGATTGTCATGAGGTGCTTATCCGTTTATTCATATAATATGTTGCGTTGTGATTTAGTAAAGTGGATTTGAGTAAGGTTTCTTGTCCGAGAAGTTATTTCTGAGTCAGTGTTTATGGGATTGTGTATGTTGCGATGTCTATCAGTGTGGTTGTGGTGCCTCGGGCGGTGATCCGGGCACGGTACTTAGTGTTGTGATGCGGATATTTTCGCACTGCGGTGTGGCTGTTGGTGACGTTGTTGGGATGCCGTCACCGGTTGTCGTGGAGTAGGCGGGATGATTATGATTCGAGTTTCGAAAGTGCATACCAGTTATACATAAATTGTTGTTTTGTTTGATGTTGCTTCCTGTGAGTTTCAGTTTGTACAGATAGACAGTTGTTTTGTTTATTGATGTTTCTTACCAGTTAAGTTTTGGAATGAGGGTAGAGTATGATATGAAAGAGAGAGTATTTGTTTCCATGGTTGTCATGGCATCGGGATATTCTGTTGATGAGACACAGTTGTCAGAAGTTGTTACAGTACATTTGATCTTGTTGTAGATGAGGCATTGGTGCACATAATCATGGCAAGTAATTCGTAGAACATGTGTGGTAATGATCTGAAAGCTGCAGGTGGTTCATAATCTTTCGTTGAGACAAGGAGTGTAGGGTGTTGGGAATTAGTGTCATGTTAAGTTATGTATGAGTTTTGCGGTAAAGAAAGAAAAGAACTTGAGGATCTAGTGTGAGTGTATATAATAATTGTGGATCGGGATTTATGAGTATGGAGATAGGTGCAGGTATAGAGGATTATGTCGTTTTGGCAGTAATAGGGAACAATTGAAGTTTTGGTTAAGCTAAAGATTTTGAGGTATAGGTTAGGTGGCGTGGCGAGTGAATTGAAGTATGAGAATTGTTTACGTAAGAGAGCCTTAGATTTATGCATGGCGAGTGTTCAGATTATAGGTGGTTATCTTTGACATGCGTTGGTGATGGGGATAATGAGAAGATATAGCTAGGATTTAGTATTAGTGAGTTACGAGGACGTAACATTTATCTGAAGACGAGTAGGATGCGATAAAAGAGATTTTGATGGTTGTGCATATGGTAGTATAATTGGAAGTAGAGTGTTGGTGTAGCATAAAGGACGGATATTTGTTTTGATTTTATTAAAGGTCATGACCGTGCTTGTAGTAGTTCGATGTTTAGGAATGAAAGAATATTTCAATAGTGTTGACAGTTGAATGATGATGTTATGAGTGTGAGTACACTTCGAGGACGAAGTTCCTTTTAAGGGTGGTAGAATGTAACATTCCGTTTGATGTTATGAGTATTTTGATATTGGATTTTCTAGTGGATGATATGTTACGGACCTAGTAGTAGTGTATGGAGTTAGTGTCGAGAGAGATATAATGTAGTTGATACGATATCGTGAGACATGTTGTGGAGGTAAGTATAGTTGGTAATGTTGGTGTTAAGAGTTCATGTGTTATAGGGTGAGGTTTTGTTTTGAGTTCTTAGTTGCGTTGTTGTGTCTTAGTCAAGTTGGTAGGTTTGTTTTTATGTATGGGTTGAACTTCGGGGACGAAGTTATTTTTAAGGAGGGAAGACCGTAATACTACGGTTTTATGAGTCTCTGGGTACTCTATCGAGTGGGGCTTACTCTGTCGAGTAAGCATGTTTTGATTTACGAATCAGTGTTCTGCCTGTAGGGTACTCGATCGAGTAGCCTTTGTACTCGATCGAGTAAGTGGCACTCGATCGAGTATGTTAGTTACTCGATCGAGTAAGTCGGATAACGGGTTATATCTCAACGGGTTTTGTTAAGAATGTGAATTAGTATTTATATTACGCCGTCATCTTTCATAAACACTTTTTATAAACCTAATACACTCAAAAGAGATTGCAAACTACGTTGTTTTTCCTATTCGCATTATTGGCAAATACCGGAGCTAGAGAGGTCGGATTTCATCGTTCTTTGTATCATTGTGATCCTTGCGTCAAGGGTAAGTCCTACGTATCATTTTTATGGCATTTGGTTAAGGTTGTTTAAACCCTAATTTTGGGATTGGGGGTTTTCTATGTTTATGTTGATGTGGTAGTGATTGTATGATTATGTGTATAGGAGGAGGGTTCGTAGAGGAAAGTTTTTGAGACAGCGGCTAGATCGTCTGCTGTTTGTGTTGCATTCTAGGTAGGGTTTCCATACTCAGTATTAGTCACATGATGTGTGTGGTGATTGTGCTGTAGTTAGTGATTGTTGATTGATTCAGACGGTTGTAATTTCATAATGTTGATTGATTCAGATGGTTGTGATTTCATATTGTTGATTGTTTCAGACGGTTGTTGATTTTGTGTTGTGGTTACTGTTTATCTGTCTTTGTTGTTCGGGGTGTATCCCTGGTTGAGTGGAGTCACTTGCGGGAGTGGCTTCACGCCATTGATTCGCCTCCTGTAGAACCCGCCACAGGAGGGATGTGCACATTAAGGAACATGTGTTTATCGCTCGATGAGATGAGCGGGGCTTAGGTGGGAATGGCTGCGGTCTTCCACTGGCGGTGTGGAGTACCTGTTGCGATGGGTACTCTGGCAGGGCTACACACTTTAGTGTGTAGTCAGTTGTGTGGAGATTGATGATGGAGACTAGGGATCGATGTGTTGATTGAGCTGCTTGGTATTTGCTTCATGTTTGTTTGTATCATGTAATTAGTACTAACCCCGTTTAAATATTTTAAAAATTATGGTGATCCATTCGGGGGTGGTGAGCAGTTATTGCGCATGTATGATATGACGCGTATGGGATAGCTGGGATGAGTCATCACGTGGCAGTTAGAAGTCTCCCGCTGTCTCAGACGATGTTTTATAGCTTTGATAGTTTTAGCAGTAAACCGTCTGAGAATCTTGTATTTCAGTTTAAGAGTTTTGGTTTTGATCATGTAATCACTTTAAACTATATTGTAATTTAAATTATGTTTCTTCATTGTCATTTGATTATCATTACCTCAGGTAACCGAGATGGTGACGTTCTTATACCTTAAGTGGTCCTGGTAAGGCACTTGGAGTATGGGGGTGTCACAACTACCTCTAGCTTTGGACATAGTTCATAATGTATTTTGTGTTTCGCAACTTAGGAAGTATGTGAGTGATCCTACTCATGTGTTAGAGCCTGAGCACGTGGAGATAGATGAGCATATGTCTTATGTTGAGATGCCTAAGGAGATATTGGACCGCAAAGGTGAGAAAGACTCAGAATGGAGAGGCAGCTTTAGTGAAGGTTTTGCGGACTAATCATAATGTAGAGGAAGCTACATGGGAAGCTGAAGCTCCTATGAGGTACAAGTACCCCTAATCTTTTTGTTTAATTTAGTTGGTTACGGGGACATAACCATTTTTTTAGGGGGATATGATGTAACATATCGTATCTTATTTTATTTCTGATGATAAGTGATACCGTCGTTTTAGTACCAAAAATAAATACCTAAAACAACTAATAGAAGTTAGTGGAAGTAGGGTCGATCTCCACAGGGAGGCGGTCACTATCTACTCTTTATTCAGTCTGTCTACGGTCACAAAGTAGGGGGGTTTGTGTTGTTTAAACTAAACTAAAAACAGAATTAAAAGTTGTGAGAGAGATAAAGATGTGGTCAAATGAGAGAAGAGAGTGCTAGGATTGTCGGTTCACCATGGTTTCGTAAGAATGAAAAACTAGCATCAAAGGTCGGCATAAATTCGGTCTGCAGGGTAGTGAAAAGGTCCTTCCGGTCAGCTATTCACCCTAAAACATTACTAACTTAGCTTCCACTCTCATTTCAATGCTCTAATGTTCACTGCAGGTCTTACCTCTTCCAATCTTCCGATCCAGGTCAAGGTGTACCAAATTTATTAGCTAAATGCGTCGACTCAAGCAGCTAATTATAGTTAATAGCAGTGATTAACATCACATTCCGATCCTAGTCACCGTGGCTCCCCTATACCCTAGCATAAGGAATCTAGCTACTCATGATAGTAAATAAAGTATTAATGAAGGACAAAGCAAGAGTAAACATTTTAAAGAGAGATAAGCAAAGGAGAATTGAAATAAATAGAGAAAGTAAAGAGAAATTACAGAGGTTTTTAATCCGGCAAAACAATAGCAGAGTAACATCCAACAAGAATAGAAAAGTGTTTTTGAGATGTGGAAGAGAGATATCAGGAGAGAAGAAGGAGAGGAGACCCCCTAAACCTAATGACGACTTTCCTATTTATAGGTAAGACAAATATTAAACCTAAAACACGAATTTAATGTTAAAAAGCCCCCGTCCAACAACTAAATACTCGATCAAGGACTTTCATATCACTCGATCGAACAA
Organism: Silene latifolia; assembly: GCF_048544455.1. NCBI lineage: Eukaryota > Viridiplantae > Streptophyta > Magnoliopsida > Caryophyllales > Caryophyllaceae > Silene > Silene latifolia. The sequence continues at coordinate 186,328,909 of NC_133538.1, read as the reverse complement.
ATCCAAGATAAAACCTCTTGATAGAAGACTTTATGTACTCGATCGAAAACCTATCAAAAAGGCACCATTCGATCGAGTAGAAAAAGGACTCGATCGAACAAGATAGTAATCGATCGAGTACTTTTCAGCGCACAATTCCTGCTTCGCGCACTGAACTTCAAATGGCCGCCATTTATTCGTTACTTGGGTAAACAGAGCGTTTCTGGTGGAGTTGGAAATATAATAGGACAAGCTTTCATTTTGCAATTTGAATCACTTGAAAATCAGTTGTAGAACTCGAGATATGGCTCTTCAAAGTAGGCACTAACGATATGAAATTCTTCCTTCCCTCGCCTAGCTATCTTACTTCTTTGCGCATCTCAAAATAGTAGTCTCCAAGCTCCGACTCAACTCATCTCCTAAATGCATACAAGAGAAACCAAAGTAGACAATTCGGGGGACATTTGTAGCTTAATACTACGTAATATGCGTGGAAATGCATGCAAATATGGTACAAAAAGTCTATATAAAATGCACGCATCAATAAGTTTAATAATTAAAGTATGTTTTAACAGTTAATAATAAGTTGGAGTTTGATTTTATTCGACTATTGTGAAGTACTTTGAGTGAACTTTGGGACGAAGTTCTTTTTAGGGGGGGGGGGGGAAGACTGTAATACCCCATATTTTAGTGACATTTAAAATATCTTTTAATGAATTATTTACGATTCTTATAATTTATAATAAACATAAGACGGAATAATAGAATAAACAAAGAGTAAATAATAAATAATGGTTGAGTTGGGATTTTAGTAGTAGCCGTGTAGTAGTCGGGATTTTTAGTAATATTCGTATAAGGTAATAATCATAATAGTAGTGGAATTTTCCTAATTGCCTTTCTATCAATTATAAATTGAAAAGAGGGGACCTTATCCAAGCGTACACAATCATAAATCTGAAAATAATTTACATAGAGGGAGAATAAGAGATCTAGAGACAAAGGATGGAGATTTAAATCGCATAATAGACAAAAGGTAAAATTGTCTCGCAAACTAATTCTTTTACGCTTTCTATTTGTTTTAGCCGTGTATATAACTGCCTTTGACCACTGTGTTACCGTCGGTGTGATCGTGTCTTTGACCGTAGCTGCTTCTAGGACCACCACCTTTTCGCCTGACCTTTTCCTGACTGTCGACGACCTTCACCTAGGTGTTTGATGGGGTGGTTTTAAGAGTGGTCGTGAGTTTAGCCATGTAACTGAAATAGGGAATTGAACCCCTTTGAGTGGTTGTCGTGACCTGGGTGTTGGGTGGCTGGTCGAGGGGGGTTAAGTTGCCCATGGTGGTGGTAGGAGGGTTAAAGGTGGAGTCTTGGTGGTCGGAAAAATGCAAAACAGGGGTATTGTTGTGGTTAGGGTGAAACCGTTATAAGACGGTGGTTTTTACTACGGTGGTTGCATCGAGGGTAATTGGATGCCACCACTGGAACCGCCGTCAGCCAATGGAGGCCATGATGTTGGCCAAAGGAGGTGTGGGGCAGTGTGTTGACCGTGGGTCAGGGATGTATACACGGTGGTTATGGGGGTTGCTGAGTGTGTCCGTACAGATTATACCTAGGGCAGGGGCGTTTGTCATGGTGGTTGGGATCGAAGGGAAACCTGGTGGTTGGCTGGGTTCACCGTGGTGGTTGGTGGTTGACCACGGTGAGGCACGAGTGTTTGGGGATGGTGTCGGGTTGTTTGAACCGTGGTTGGGACACAGGTTAAGAGGTGTTTGTGGGTTTTGGCGAGTTGAGTTTTATTTTATTAAGAGGGGTTTTACTTTCGTAAATCGTATAATTATTAATAATAAAACCTAAACTAATTAATAACTGAATTTCGGTAAAGTTTATAATTAAATTATAATATTGTATTTAGGTGACAGATTTCAAGTGGAGTATTTCTGATTATTATTCTCTGTGCTGCGTTATTGGATTATAGCTGCTGAGGTAGGTTATCTACTCAACTTGAATGCAATTTTGTGTTAAAATAATATATGGATGTTATTTGGAATTGAATTTTAAGTGTTGGATGATTATTGCTAAGTATTGCTATTGTTAATCCATTGATTAAATAATTTATGTTGCGTATATTTATATTGTTACTGTATGAATACCCCGGTCCAGAGATTGGTGGGATAATTTGGTGACTCGGAGTTATATTTGGGTGTCTTGGAGTTATATTTGGGTGTTTCGGAGTTGTGAATGGGTGTCTCGGAGATGTGAATTGGTTTTTAAGCATTTGCATATCTTGATAATATATTCTCGTGTTCTATTCATATTGTTTAGATATTCCTAATCAACCGTTTGGTTGACAGTGTATTCGTTAAACACCTGTGATGAACCAATTATTGGAGAGCAAATTGATTGGCAGGTACTAAAGGATAGCTGACTGGGAGCTTGGGATGTGAGATGAATAAAGATGGACCACATAGAAGTCTAACTCACTTAGATACTTTATTAGATACTTCACTATTTTCTCTCCGCTACGAGTATTGTATTTAATTATTTCTATTAAGTCTTTTGGTTAAATATATTGTAATAAGGCCATTAAACATTATTTATTTAAAGTACCGCGGTTTGTTTTACTTTGTTATTCACTATCTCGGGCAAACCGAGATGGTAACAACTTCTTTTATCTGAGAATGCCTAGTTAAGGCTCTTGGATAAATAGGGGTGTTATACATCAACTTTCAGAACAGCAATAGTCCAAGACAATGTTACTCCTGGAGAGTCCTCAATCTCTGATGTGGAGCCATCTTCTGACTAGCAAACAACAGTCACGGAGACTACATCTGAGGGGGAACAAAACACTATTGTTCCAAGAAAGTGGAAACAACAAAGCTCCCGTCCACTCTCAAATGTAACAAGTGACTTAAACTCTGGAGTTAGAACGAGAGGCTCCCTCAACAACCATGCATCTCTCGGCGAATTTTGTGCTCAAAATGCCTTTAGTCCTTATTTGGACAAGTTCGTGGGGGTGTTTATTAATGACATCTTGTTCTATTCAAAGACAAAGGAGGAACATGAAGAGCATTTAAGGATAGTGTTACATACTTTGAGAGACAACCAACTTTACGCCAATTTGAGCAAGTGTGAATTTTGGCTAGAGAAGGTTGCCTTTTTAGGCCATGTGATATCCAAGGAAGGTGTGTCAAGGTAAGAGTCAACCAAGACTGTGGCGGAAATAAGAAGTTTTTTGGGTTTGGCTGGTTCTTATCGGAGATTTTTGAAAGACTTCTCCAAGATAGTAAGGCCTCTAACCGCTTTGATGAAAAAGAAGAATTGTTTCAAGTGGGCCAAAAGTTGTGAGACGGCATTCCTAACGCTAAAGGAACGCTTGACCACCGCTCCCATCTTGACTTCGCTAAATGGAAGTGAAAACCTAGAAGTTTATATCGATGCTTCCAAGAATGGGTTAGGGTGTGTGTTGATGCAATAGGGTAAGGTTATCGCTAGGCTCCAACTTAAAGCATATGGGGAGAACTATCTAACTCATGACTTAGAATTGGGTGATGTGGTCTTCGCATTGAAAATTTGGAGGCATTACCTCTATGGGGCTACCTTCAAAATGTTTTTCGACCACAAGAATTTGAAATATATCTACACCCAAAAGGAGTTGAATATGAGACAACGGAGATGGATCGAGTTGATCGGCGATTACGACATAGAAATATTATACCATGAAGGAAAGGCCAACGTGATGGCCGATGCCTTGAGTAGAAAGTCGATGCATTCCATTTGTACCGCTTATCAATGATGAATTTGAAGGAAGAAGTGGGCAAGACGGGAATTCATGTGATACAAAAGGGGGATGCTCTAAGTGACTTCACCATTGAGCCGGAATTGTACATTGAGATCCAAGAGAAAAAACTAGAAGATCCAAAGATACGAAAGTACATGGAAGCATATGGAACAAGTAGGAATTCAAAGTTTGGTGTGCATGAGGATGGTAGTCTTCGATTCAAAGGAAGATGGTGTATCCCTAATGACGATGATCTTAAGAGGAGGATCATGGAAGAGGTGCATAATACGCCCTACTCGGTACATCCGGGTTGTGACAAGCTGTACAAGGACCTCAAGAAAACGTTTTGGTGGCAAGGCATGAAAAAGGAAGTAGCGGAGTTTGTCTCTCGATGCTTAACTTGTCAACGAGTAAAGGGAGAGCACAAAAGACCGCAAGGCAAAGTGCAATCTTTGGAGATACCGGAGTGGAAGTGGGAGTCTATCTCTATGGACTTTATTGTATGCCTACTAAGGACCCCGAAAGGGAACAATATGGTATGGAAAATCATTGACCGACTTACAAGTCCGCTCACTTTATCCCAATAAAGGACACTTGGAATAAGGTGAGTTGGCAAATGCCTATAGGAAGCATGTATTAAGGATGCATGGAGTGCCTAAGGACATCGTGTCCGATAGAGATTCTAGATTCCTATCAAGGTTTTGGCAAGATTTGCAAAAGTCGATGGGAACTAACTTAAAGTTGAGTACCGCGATCCACCCAGCACGGATAGACAAACGAAAAGGACGATACAAACTCTAGAGGTCATGTTGAGGGCGTGTGTTATCGAATTTCGAGACACTTGGGAAGAGAAGCTAGATTTAATCGAGTTCTCATACAACAATAGCTACCATGCAAGCAGCGGCATGGCACCATTTGAAGCCCTATATGAAAGGAAGTGTAGAAGACCCGTTTGTTGGGATAACAGTGCCAAAGCGGTGTTACTAAGACCACAAATTATCCAAGACACCATTGAACAAGTGAACATGATCCGCCAAAGGATGAGAGCCGCACAAGACCGAGAAAAGAGCTATGCAGATCTACATCGCCGTGACATTTCTTTTGAGGTGGGTGACAAAGTGTTGTTGAAAGTATCACCTATGAGAGGAGTGATGATATTTGGTAGAAGAGCAAGCTAATCCAAAGGTACATAGGTCCCTAGGAAATCTTGGATAGAGTCGGAGAGGTGGCGTATCAGTTGACACTACCACCGATACTTGAGAGAGTGCACAATGTTTTACACATATCACAACAAAGGAAGTACGTGAGCGACCCGACTCATGTACTAGAGGTGTAGCACATCGAGTTGAATGATGCGCTATCATATGTCGAGACTCCTAAAGAAATCCTTGATCGCAAAGTAAGGAAGACAAGGCACGGAGAAACAGTTATAGTGAAAGTTCTTCGGTCTGATCACAAGCTAGAGGAAGCAACATGGGAGGATGAGGAAAGCATAAAACAACTCTATCCTCATATCTTTGAACAGGTATGAGTCCGGTTACGAGGTCGTAACCTTCTTTATAGGAGGGTAGAGCGACGCGCGCAAGTATGAGTCATTTTGCCTAGTTGAGTCTTTTATTTCATCTTATTATAGGGATTATATAACTAGTTGTCCTTTTTTGTCTTTTAGGTACCATATGTCGAGAAAAACTCGTAGGAGTGTAATCGTTGTGGAGAGTTGGACGAGAGGAGATGTACGAGGAGTGGATGTGAACTTCGGGGACAAAGTTCGTTTTAGGGGGGGGAGATTGTAATACCCCTCCCTTCAAAGTGATCCACTCGATCGAGTGTGAGGGAACACTCGACCGAGTGCCCCTCTACTCGATCGAGTGAACTGACCGAGAGAGTTTGTGTGATCCACGTCTGAGTAGTCACACTCGGCCGAGTGAGATGTACACTAGACCGAGTTGGATCCACTCGATCGAGTGCCCTAGCCACTCGATCGAGTGAATTGGGTTCAGCCCAATTTTCTATAGGGTGTCGCTATTCTTCGTGTCAATTACGTTGTAAGTTCGATCTTCGTCTTTATTTATATTTTACAAGACCTAACCCTAATTTGGAGTGGTTTGGGGGAGTTTTGATAGTAATTGTTATAGAGTTTTGTTATAGTAATTGTTGTTGCGTTATTCATGTAGGGGATGACTTTGTAGACGAACATTTCTATTTGCCTGGCGTATTTGTGACGGATTTGCAATTAAGGTAGGTTTTCCTACTCAATATAGTTATATGATTAATGATAAGATCAAATGTGTTTATATGATTATGTAATTATTGTGATATTGTGGTTATTGTTATGATGATGATGAAGATGGAGATTATAATGAGATTGTGAAGAAATGTCGAGAGATTGACTTCACCCCTATGTATCGTCTCTTGTGACTCTCATCACAAGGGGAATGTGCACATTAATGATCTGGATTCGCTCGTTGCGATGAGCGGGAATTTTGATGTTCAGTGCTGCGGTCTGACATTGCCAGGGGTTTGGAGTTGATGGAGATTGGAACGGGATGTTTGTGTGGAATTGTATGTAGATTTTATATAGCTTGTGATTAATTGTATAACCATACTGACCTTCGTATGTTTTCGAAATTGTGGTGAATCATTTGATATTTCCGGCAAATGGGGAGCAGTGAGTCTAGCAGGTGATGATGATTGAGCTTTGATGCGTGCATTTTATATAGTCTTTCTAAACCGTATTTGCACGCATTTCTATGCATTTTCTGTAGTGTTTACATACAAATGTCCCCCGAATAGTGTACTTCGGTTTGTCTTGTATTATTTTCAGGTATGAACCGGAGAGGAGCATAATCAAGCTTAATACATGTCCCGATGCATGCATTTAGGAGATGAGTTGAGTTGGAGCTTGGAGACTACTATTTGGAGATGCGCATAGAAGTAAGGAAGCTTAGCGGACAAAGCAAGAGCTTTATATTACTAGTGCCTATTTTGAAGAGCCATATCTAGAGTTTTACAAATGATAATAATGTGATTCTAATTGGATATGAAAGCTTATCCTCTTAGCTTTCCAACGCCACCGAAAACTCCTGATTTGCCCAAGTAACGAAGAAATGGCGTCCGTTTGAAGTTCAGTGCGCAAAGTAGGAATTACGCTCTGGAAACCGCTCGATCCAGTACTCTAGTGCTCGATCGAGTACTTAATGTCCTCGATCGAGAGGTGCCTTTTTGATAGTGCTCGATCGAGTACTAAATGTCCTTGATCGAGAGGGTTTTGCTAGGAGTTACTCGATCGAGGAGTTCTAATGTCCTCGATCGAGTACTTGTCATCATATCTTAGGGAAATAAATATCTCTCCTATAAATAGGAGAGAGTTAATTAGGTTTTATCATCTGGGACATCACCTTTTCTGCTCTTTATATTGTTCAACGTTACAGTGCTCTTTAACTTCCGGATCTCGTTCTATGTAATCTCTCTCTTACTCTCCTTCTATTTAATCTATTTCTCTTTTGCACATCTCTTATTATTATGTTTGTTCTCGCTTTATCTTTCGTTATTGTTTTATTAGTTATTATACGTAGCTAGTCCCTTAATGATAGGATTAGGGGAACCATGATAGTGAATTGATGATGCTTTAATTGGTTTAGGAGGTTTTGTTGTGAGAATTGTTTGACAGCAATTTAACTGTAATTGTTAGGTTGAATGCATGCAACTGAATCAATTAAATTGGTTAAATTCAGACCTAGATCGAGAGATTGGAATGAATAGACCCTTTATGAACAATAGACTACACTAATGAGGGCGAGAGCTAAGTTAGTAGTATTCTAGGGCGGATAGCGGACCGAGAGGACCTTTCCTTTACCCTTCTCACATCAAACCGACTGACCTTACCTTTAGCTGATTTGTATAATATTATGGTGAACCGACATCCTAGCATCTTTCTCTTTATTTTCTCTCAATCCTTTTCACTCCTACCTTATTAATTGATTTTCCTTTTATTGCTCTTTAGTTTAGTCAAAACTACTCAAACCCCTAAATTGTGATTATAGACAGACTAGAATAGCGAGTAGATAGTGACCGCATCCCTGTGGGTACGATACCCGACTTGCCTCTGATGCATTAGTTAGAGTTTGTTGGATTTATTTTTGATAGGGTTGCGACAGCCTTGTCAAATTTCGGCGCCGTTGCTAGGGAGGCAACTATTTTATTTACTTGTTTTATTTTTGTCTGTCTTTAGCTTCAAGGAATTTATTCCTTGAGGCAGTTCTTATCTTTTCTTCTAGTGTTGTTTTTATAGGTCCTACATGTGCTACCTAGACAAGTTTCTAGGAGAAAATCATCAAAGGGAAGGCTTGAGTACCTTTGACTCTTCTTCCAGGATGTCTAACGTCTCCAAAATCATAGCACAATTTGAAGCTTAGAATGAAAGATCTGGCAAGCTGGAGAGTAGACAATCTTGGGGTAGTCCACCTCAGTTCCATAATACAGCGCAACAGGTGGTCTACTGTGAGAGATGTGGTTCTGCGGGGCACGATGCTGTTATTTGTTTGGCAGAGATCGACGAAGTCTATGCGTTCAAGCAGCATAGACAAGCTAGTCACTCCTTTGCACATATGCCACCAGATGCGTTTCAGCAACGAGACTATCAAAAGCCTCCATTTATCTGGCCGCCGCAACTACAAACCTCTCATCCCGCTAAAAAGAGTGAAGAAATTACTGAATTGAAGTCTTTGGTGAAGGCACTTGCACTTCAAGTGCAAGAATATGATAAAGCTAGAGAGGCTCATTTCAAGCTATTTGAATCTCAAATAGCTCAATTAGCTGCCGAGTTGGATTTTAGGCACTCAGGGATGGTATATGCTATCTCTACCGACAGCGTTCTTTCTTATGAAGGGCCTGAGTTGCCTATTGACGATGATGATATGTATGACTCAGAATTTGAAGATTTAGCTGAAAATGACGCATCATAGGAAGACTTATGCACTGTACATCAACAAAGATTCGATCGAACAGCCTACAACGTTCAATCGAATGACTTATAGGAGGAGGAAGTGTTCGATCAAACAGATTACACCATTCGATCGAACAATTTGTACGAGGAAGACCTCGATCGAACACCCTACATTGTTCGATCGAGCACTGCTGAGGAAAAAAGACCTCGATCGAATGGTCAGTAATGGTCGATGAAGTAGTTTTGGTGAAGAAACTCTACGATCGTGTACTGTTCTCTCTCGATCAAATGATTTGGCTGTAGAGAGTGTTGACTCGTCATTTGCGCCTATTTCGAATGACGACATAAGGTAATTGAAGAATAATGCTGTCAAATTGGAGGTAATGTTATTCCATCTGTTGAACTCAATAGGATTCCTTCTATTCCTTCCGTTAAATCATATACTGTTGTTGATTTGACGCCCCCGCCCTAGTTTGGGAGCAATTTGGAGGAATGTCGTCTTGTTTCTTCTTATACAGGTCTTGACAGGTTAGAAGACCTGGGAAGGGGATTTGAAGATTCCATCCCACATAAGAAGAAGGTGTGGGATAAGGCCAGGAGAAGACGTGACGTAGTTGATGCTGTAAAGAGCCGCTGTTCTTCCAATGCTTTGCTGTGGCAACCAAAGGTAAAAATTATGGACGCTGAAGGGACTGCATTCAATCAAAACCCTTGTTGTGGGCCATTAATTCTTGTTGGTTGATGAAGACCAGAAGGTTGAGCTGGGACCCATCTGAAACTAGCGCTGTCCGGGAGGCAACCCGGAGTTTAAAACTTTTTAGTGTTTTTCGAACATTTCAGTTTTGTTGTGTGCTTAATAATTAGTTTTCAGACTATAAACTGTGAATAATTTAGACTTGGTTTTTGGTCGCCATTTGTAGTCTGCAGGTACATCTCGACCGAGTCCTTTTGTTCCTCGATCGAACATTTCCGCGACCCATTGTACTCGATCGAGTTCGCTGTTTTGATTCGCTTCAAGTGATGCTGCTATGAAGCTATTAGCAACCTCCCATGTTGCTGGCTGGTTTGAGAAGGTCCCTACTTCACGTTATCTTGTAAGTTTTCTGCATCTTTACTCTTCTTTTCAGTTTGCATTTCCTTTCCCTATTTTTGAGTACAATGGGGGCATTGTACAGTTTGGTTTGGGCAGGGTATATGCATCCATATCTTTGTCTGCATACTGTTTTTATTGCATTTATGTTATCACGTTTAACTTTCCGTTTGCATTGTTATTTATTTTCAAAAAATAGGAAAATCTCATAAAAATTATAAAATTCGACAAAATTCAAAAATTTCACGTTTACTTTTGCATATAGGTTGAGTCGAAACGGTGTATTTCGATGATGAAATTGCACTACTTTTTGTCATTTTGCTTAAGCCCTGTATAAACTAATTATCTTTTTAGCTTTGTCATTTTGCATTCTACGAGTTAATGTAAAAATTTAGCTGAACGAATAGACTTGACCTGAGATTTTGGCAACCTACTCATATATTCTAAGATTTAAAGCCTTAAAACTAGTGTCATTTATGACCATTTCATGTAGTATTGTGAGTAGTTACTCCTTGCATAACATGTATCATTAATTTGCGTAAGTATGAAATTCAATTGGTTTTTGCCTGCATACATTCGGGTTAGTGGTTGGTGTCACATGCAGGGAGGTGATTACATTTCCCTGTTCTTTCATTTTACCCATTAAATCCACATTTAGCCAAATTTGCCTTTTAACCCTTAACTACATCCAATTTAGCCTGCCTTGTCAAGCTAGTTTAGATTAATTTTTGTGGTATTTTACTATTGATCCGAATTTGGTTTGTATTTGATTATCGGAGTTGGTAATGTTGGAGTAAGTGTCCTAAACAATAGTGCGATCACATGATTAAACATCATAATTAAATCTCATAATAAGAATACGTAAGGAATGATTCAATTATATAGTCAACTGATCAACTTTAATCGGTAATGATTGGCTAACTAGAGTTTGACATTACTGTCATTTGACGGTGGTGACCAGTTGATCCCTTAAGGTCACACCTATAGGACGATTCCCAAACTGAAAAGTTAATTAATCGTATATTGATACGGATTAATTAAATCCTTAAATTGAACAAATTTATTTATAAGTGAGAATTATATATGTTATTGTAATGTGATTAAATAAGATTCAATTTAGTAATTAATTTGTTATATTACTAAAATTGATTAAAGTTTATGAAACATTTGAAATAAGAGTAATTGGTTAGTTATAATTACAAAATATTTTATATTTTATTAACTAGACTTAATGTGACCCATTTTATATACATATAATTGTGAATTGCTTGTTAATTTGTTAAATGTAATTTACTTAATATATAATGATATTTAATTTGTTAAATATGCATTATTATGCCTAATGACATGTTACATGTCACACGTCACAACATATTACAAATGACAAATTACAAAAGATAATATGGAGTCCATTTTAAGTCATGTGCACCGGTTTTAGTGGGTTATTTTAGAGTGTTGATAGTTGTTGTTTTTAATGAAAAAGAAACACTATAATTACCTAAGGATGCTAGATCCCTACCTATGGTTTTTGAGAAGGCAAAAAGAAAAGACCACTCACCCTTACCCATGTAGAAAACCGGTTGCCCTATGCTAAAAGGAGAAGAGGTTCTCATTTCACATTATTCTTATTCCAATCTTCATGTTTATCTCTCTCTTTTTCTCTCTCTACATAAAAATTGTTTTGTGCATAAAACTTGTTCAATAATTATAATAATGCAGTCATATTGCTAGAGTAGTAATAATAATAATATTAGAATTAATATTTAAGGTAACTAATACATATTATCTAGTTCATAATTGTATTAGTGTTTAGGTTAGTCTTGGGTGCAACTAAGAGGAGTGTCTCTATACTTGAGACTTGAAAATCTTGGAGGATCATTCCAAATGTATTGAGCTCAAGAACAAGTGAAAGTGGGAGACCTTACTTGTGCCCAAAAATTCGAACCATATAGAATGTAAGAAATGTAATTTTCTTCTTATTTTTGTTCATTTTGTTATGCATGCAACTAGATCAACTAGTATATAAATTATGGGTAATTTATAAAATGAATTAGATGAGTCTAATAAGGGTTTATGAATCCAACAATTGGCATCCAGAGCTTTGGTGTTGCATGCATAATCGGTTTGGTTTTTCCGAGTTAAATGTAACTTAATTAAAACTAATAATTTGTGATTTATTCGATAAAGCCACGAAATCATAATATATGTTGTATATTCTGTTGCTAAAATTTATTTAGGTCCTTTTTATGATTTATGGTATTTTATTTCTCATTTTAATGATTTTTAGTGATTTTATTACATTTTAATAGTTAAAATGGTATTTAAAATGCTAAAAACAGTTTTACATAGTTTCTGACCTTGAAATTTTTATATGACCTCACATGCATATTTTAGTTATTGTATGTAAAATTTCGTATAAATTTTATTTATTTTGCATGATTTATGATTTTTATGATATAAAAATGGATTAAATGGAGGTAAAATGGTTAAAAAATGTTAAACTTCGAAACAGGCCATGAAATTTAAATATATGTCACATGCACATTTTAGTCACCATGTGTAAAATTTAAGATGAACTTGATTCATTTTGCATGATTTATGAATTTTTAGTGTAAAAATGACATAAAAAGGAGCAACCCATGGTTTGGTTTCTGAGCAATTTCTTCTTGTAATGTCTTCCTTCTCGTCATCCTTGCTTTTTAGCCTAAGATGCTTCTATATACTCTTTATTTATACGTCCTTGGTCATCATTCTTACCTCTTCTTCATACCTAGTCCATCAAATATCGTCAACAAGCTTCCAAAAATGCACGAAAGACGGGAATTTCCTCCTTATTATCTTTTTTCCTATAAAACATATAAAATGCACTAGGAAAGCAAAATAGAAAGCATTTGACGGGTAAAATGGTTATGAAATATTATAAAAGTATTCAAAATAGGTTCAATTAGGGGACTAAATGTGCGCAAATAATGTTCACATCAAATATCCCCAAACCGAACCTTTACTCGTCCGGAGTAAAGTGGTGACTAAAACTAGACCTTTATTTAAACTATCCTACTAATATAACCGATATGAGACAATTAGCGGGTCTCACTCCGCCCCTTCAACTCACAACAAGACATCCATGAGGTAGGATGCCTTCTTGCAAGGCAAAGTGGGGCTTGCCAAAATGGCGACACATCCAAGCATTAAAGCACACAAAATCAAGTAATGGATGCATCTACAAAAGAATAGCCACTTTCCTCATCTAAGTGGCGGAAATTATCTATAGGGAAAGCAATTCAAGGGTACACACTCCTTTATAGTTATGGTTTCTTCAAACTACTAAGCCTAGAAGGATACAAATAAATCACCTTCAAGTTGTGTCAAGCTAGGGTACCTTTGTCCTCAATTGTTAAATGCTTTCATCAAGAGTAGTCTCCCTATGGTGTTAGAAACACTGGAGGATCGCGGAATTCCCCTTCTTGGCAAGACAAGAAGAAGGGTCGTCAAGAAGAAGGGTCGTCCCTCTCTACCATGCACAAAAGTGGATACGATGGAAATGGATCAATAGATTTTGAGTTTCATGTGGGAGTTTGCTTCTGTTGTTGTTTTTTCCTCCAATTTCTTGTAGCATATGACGTTTGAGAACACTTTCTTTTTGCCATTTCTTTTGATGTTTGGCATTTCAATACTTGACAATTTTTCAAATTTTTTGCATTTTGTCTTTGAACATTTTCAAAGCTACCCCATTTGTAGGGAGGGTGCTTATATTTGAAGCATAAGAGTTTATTTTTGCTCCTCTTTTCATTTGATGCAATTGCAAACTTTTTGACTTTTCATTTCAAATCTTGAACTCAAATTTTGAACAATTTTTGTACCCATTCCCTTTGATGATAAAATGTGGTAGAATATGCATGATGGTTGCATGGTTTCAAGGGTCACCTTGGAATAAACGGTAGCCAAGGAGTTATCACACCTCAAGATACTCTTGACTAGGCCTTAATCCATGGGTCAAAGGATACTAGCATGACACATCCTAGGGTGTTTTACAAGTATTCTAACAAGCAAACTCTTAAGAAGAAAAAGTATCTACAAGGGCCTTATATACACTTGTCAAGTTTCCCTAATAGATGTTTTCACAAAAAATTTCCTAAATGCAACTATATGCCATGATGCAACTAACATTTATACATCATAATGCATATGCTTCTACCAACTAGTATGCCATATAATCTAAATGAAATCCTAAAATCACATTATTTTTACCGCATCAATCAAAATAAAGCCACATAGTCATTAACATAAAGAGGAAAAAGGAGATTGGAAAATTCATACCATGCGGTCTTCAATATCGTCATGTCTCGGATGTGGCGTAGTCAATTAATGTGAATAAGGATGAACAAACACAATATATACAAACAATATATACAAGACTACACTACAAAGGAAATGAACATGTTTTTGTGTTTTTCAATTTTTCAAATTTTTATGGGTTTTATTTTTATGAAATTAAAAGACATTTTTGTGATTTTTCGAAATTTTTCAATTTTTATGCATTTTTGGAATATAAATTCCCATCCCCCGCTTTATTTTGGACATTGTCTTCAATTTACATGTATGAGTAGGAATGAAAAAGAAATACATTTTTATGAAATTTTGATATTTTTTTTTGAAATAAAGTACAAATGCAATGATATGATATGAATGAATGCATGCTCTAACTAAACGCAATTCTATATGACATATATAACAAACGAATGCAATTTAAACTATACTAGATGATGCATGCTAAATGCTTAAGTCACCTATGATCAAACCTCCCCAAACCGATTTATGCACTATTTCTAGTATAGAAAAGAATAGGATTGGTCATTAGTGATTATGCATGAATTCTAGTCTATATGCAACTATCTACATGAATTATATGAGATATATTACAATCCAACTATACTATATGAACTAACTAATGTAAATGCAAGATAGTACAAATGCAAGCTAAATGTATATGTATATAACTAAATGTAAGTCTAAATGTAATGCAAAGTCAAAGGAAAGGGTATCTTACAAATGGTGGTTTGAGGGAGGACTCCACCAAACTTCTTCATTGTTGCCATGATTATTGATGTTGTCCATGTTGCTCAATAATCGGTCAAATGCTTGAGCACAATCCTCAAATAAGCATGAATACGGTTTGTTCCGATTAAAAATAAAGCTTGGCTAAGGAAGCTTATCACTTATTCTCTCTTTCACCTTGCCCTTGTCACTTGAGTCTTTGTAATGCTTCAAACCGGAAAGCCCATGATTCTTGTCAACATAAGGTATGAAGTATGGTTCATATTCGTCTGGAGACTTCCACTCACCACCTTCTCCTTCAATTTTTGTGATGATGATAGCATTTGGATTTATCAATCCTTCAAGAGTAGAAGGAGAATTCTCATAGCATTGATGATCGGATACCTTAGGAATTGATGTTGTGGGTGCCAAATTTCCACAAGCAAGCTCATTTGCAATTTTCTTCTTGAGCTTTTCCACCAAGTACCCTTTATATGATGATTTGACTTTTTGGAGAAGATCCATCATATCATCTCCAATAATCATAGGTTCCATGGTGGGTGCAAAAAGGTCTTCATGGTCAATAGGAGAGAGGAATTCATCTTCTTCATGGAAGCATACCTCAAACTTCTCAAGGATGAGCTCCTCAAGTGAGGCAATCTCATAAGTCCATTCCTCTTCTTCATTCCATGACACATATCCCGCATAAGCTTCTTCCATAGGCTTGTCATCATCACTATTTTCATATGAATCATAAATGGGGGCTTCACTCTTCTTCACCAACTCTTTCTCCAACACCTCAACATCCACTTCAAATGACACATCCTCATACTCACAAAGGCTAAGAGTACTTGACTTACTCAATCTCATATCTTCTTCATCAAACACCACACTTTCATACTCACAAGAGCTCAAGAAGATTGGCTCTTCCCACTTCTCATTTTCCATATCAAAGGTTACTACTTCAAATTCACATTCATGATCAATGTCCAAGGAATGGTGGGGAGTGATTTCTTGGGATTCTTTCATTTGGGCAATTTGAATCTTCAACTCCTCACCTTGGGGAACAATGTCTTGAAGAACATTTTCCCTTTTTTGGCTCTCGTCTAACTTTTGTTTGAAGAAGTTTTATTGATCTCCCATCATTTGGAGAATCACATTTTGAATGGGCTCATCTTCTAGTTGTGGGATTTATCAGTATGCATCCCTTTAATTTTAATGACTATAACGAATTATAACATGATGAATTACTAGTCATAAAATAAAATGCATAAACAAGATCCTAAAGGATTAAGAAATAACTTTCGGTCCTAGCAAATTCGGCCTAAGAATAATATCGCAATGATATTCGCCTATTAGTTGCACCCAAGACGATATGAGAAATGCCCTTTGATTATGCTAGAATCGATCCAAAAATTAACTTATTAATTTTTAGGTTTTTGTGTTTTTCTTCTAATGAGATGGAGGCAAGAATGGGAAAAGAATTAGGTTAAGAAAAAAACCCTACTCTCCTCTTATTGTCACCGAAATTAGGGTGAAAGAGGGAGATATTTTTTCCTCCTCAATTCGGCCCATCTGACCGAAATTAATAAGGAATAATATCTCCTTATTTTCGGTTTTGGCAAAAATGTATAAATGTGTTAAATATAAATTGTCATCTAGTGAGGATCGAACCCATAACCTCTTGGTTTGAGTACCCTCACTATTACCACTATGACACATTCATCTTGTTGATATTAAATATAACCGATTACATTTAATTACGAATTAACATATTAATTCGTCCAATCTAACATTACATACATTTAATTAAATATAACTTATTATATTCAATTTACGAATTGACAGTTAATTCGTCTCAACTAATATTATTTAATCTTCATTAAATAATTGGCTCATCAACACATTGACTAACTGTTTAGTCATCTAAGGCATCAATGTGATTATATTTCTATAACCACATCTCTCAAACACATCCGATAGGTGTGAACTTTAGGGACCAGTTGATCACCGCCATCTGTATCATAATAACATCAAATTTTCTAGCAAGCCAACCGTTATTAGGTAATCGTTAATCAACTGATTAAAATACGAAGTATACCCTTGTGAACCTGTAAGAGATTTACAAATGTTATCACATTAATTTGTGGAGGACACAAGCTCCAACAAACTCCCACTTGTCCTCACAAGTGTATGTGCGATAACCGATTCTCATATCCTAAAATTTCTCCCACTCAATGTAAAACAATTTGCAAAATCCGTATTCGCAAAGGTCGTATTTTACAAGCGATAATCATCAAGAGTGGTTTCCCCGACTAGAGAGTAACTTAACTGATAAACGAATCATCATTCAAGCATGGCCATGCATTTCAGTTATAACTCCTCGAGAAGCCATGAGAAATAACTATACCTGATAAGGGTTGGATATTTTCCTCAACTCGAATCCTGCCGATGTAAGCATAGTATGAAATGACCCAGAAAAAATCTACTTAGCCTCCTGTTACGGCAGACCGTGAGAAAGAAACCAAAGTCACCCAAAAACTACCTTAATCTCAAGAGACAGTCGATAGTCAAAAGAATCGACTCTAGGAACACAATGGATGTCCTATCCACGACCCGGCACCGAATGTTTTAAACATTTAGGACTCCATTACGTTGTCACAAAAATTTTTTTTTCCTACGAGGTATCGTTATAATCTCGTATTTGTGAACGATCAGTCAACCGTTTGACTTATGGCTCGTTGAACCCACCATCAATCGACTGCACAATATAATAGCCAGAGTTATCAGCTCTTGGAGGCGATTACGGACCAAACAAAATAAAATGTAATTCAGTTCACTTTGTGGCGTTCAAAGTTGTCAGTACAATCCACATGAAAAACAAAATATTATAATAAAACGATGAAGTTTTAAATAGTATATGAAAAAGATAATGTATCAAATTCATAATCAACTACTACAACTTAGGAACACATTTAATTCCCATGGAAATAAAGTGCCCTTCATGCTTATCAAAATTCAACGGTTTAGTGAGAGGGTCCGTGATGTTATCATCTGTCGCAATCTTGTCAATCACTATCTCTTCTTGCTCCACGTAATTACGGATCAGGTGAGCTTTCCGATGTACATGTCTAGATTTGTTGCTAGACTTAGGCTCCTTAGCCTGGAAGATGGCACCTCTATTGTCACAATAGATGGTGATCGGGTCATTCGAATTAGGAACTATCGTAAGTCCTTGTAAGAATTGACGCATCCATATCGCTTCCTTAGCTGCTTCCAAAGCGGCATAGTACTCGGATTCAGTAGTAGAATCTGCTACAACACTCTGTTTGGAACTCTTCCAACTGACCGCAGCACCATTAAGAGTGAAGACGAACCCGGACTGAGATTTTGAATCATCTCGATCCGTTTGGAATCTAGCATCTGCGTAACCGATTACGCATAGCATAGTATCGCCTCTATAAGTCAATACCTTATCCTTAGTCCTCCGTAGGTACTTGAGGATATTTTTAACAGCTATCCAATATGTTTCACTTGGATTCTTTTGGTACCGACTCGTCAAACTCAATGCATATGCCACGTCTGAACGTGTGCATATCATGGCATACATGATTGATCCTATTGCAGATGCATAAGGAACACGACTCATGTGCTCAATCCCTTCAGGCGTCGTGGGTGACTGAAACTTGCTCAACTGCATCCCAGACGTCATTGGAAGGTTCCCCTTCTTGGAGTTGGTCATGCTGAACTTCTCAAGAATCTTATCCAAATAAAACTCCTGACTAAGTGATAACGTCCATCGTGATCTATCTCGATAGATACGGATTCCGAAAATGCGTTGTGCCTCACCCAGATCTTTTATCTGGAAATGGTTCTTCAACCATTCTTTAACCGAAGATAGGAGAGGAATGTCATTCCCAATCAGGAGTATGTCATCGACATACAATATCAAGAATACAATCTTGCTCCCACTCGACTTGATATATAAGCATGGTTCTTCGACCGATCGAGTAAAACCATACTCTTTTATCACCTGGTCGAAACGATGATTCCAACTCCGAGAAACTTGCTTAAGTTCATAAATGGAACGCTTAAGCTTGCATACTTTCTTAGGATGTTCAGGATCTATGAAACCTTCGGGTTGCACCATGCACAACTCTTCCTCCAAATAACCGTTTAAGAAGGCGGTTTTCACATCCATTTGCCAAATTTCATAATCATGAAAAGCGGCAATTGCTAAGATTATCCGAATGGAACGTAGCATGACTATAGGTGCAAAAATCTCATCATAATGCAATCCGTGCACTTGAGTGAAACCTTTCGCCACTAGTCGTGCCTTATAGGTATCTGGTTACGCGTCTACAGAACGCTTTATTTTGTAAAGCCATTTGCACTATAGAGGTTTTACCTTATTAGGTAAATCAACTTGATCTCATACGTCATTCTCGTACATGGAGTCCATCTCGGATTGCATGGCTTCGAGCCATAGCTTTGAGTCGGAACAGGCCATAGCACCTTTATAGGTAGCGGGTTCATTACTCTCTAGGAGTAAAACGTCATTCTCCTCGACTATACCAATGTATCTGTCCGCAGGATGAGAGACTCTACCCGATCTTCTAGGTTCCTCAGGAATATTAACCGTATCATCAGTTGGAGGAACAACTTCCTCCATCTGTTCCTCGGTTGTTGGTTCTGGAATCTCCGACAGCTTGAAGGTTCTATTACTTGTCTTGTTCTCGAGAAATTCTCTCTAAGAACGTCGCACTAGCCGCAACAAAAACTCGATGTTCGGTAGACGAATAGAAGTAATGACCAAATGTTCCTTTTGGATAACCTATAAAGTATGTCTTAAACGATCGCGGGCCGAGCTTATCCTTGTGTCTCCATTTGACATAAGCCTCGCACCCCAAACCAGAATAAAGGACAAGTTAGGGACCGTTCCCTTCCACATTTCATATGGAGTCTTGTCGACAGCTTTAGTTGGACTTCGGTTAAGTATAAGAGCAGCTGACAAAAGAGCAAAACCCCATAATGAATCAGGCCCTACCGTGTGACTCATCATGTATCGAACCATATCAATTAAGGTTCGATTTCTCCGTTCGGGCACACCATTTAATTGAGGTGTTCCAAGTGGAGTTAACTGTAGAACGATTCCACATTCTTTAAGGTGTTGATCAAACTCATTTGAAAGATATTCGCCATCCCGATCTGAACGGAGTGCTTTACCCTTTCTACCCAGTTGGTTCTCAACCCTGTTCTGGTATTCCTTGAATTTCTCAAAAGACTCACTTTTATGCTTTATTAAGTAGACATATCCGTATCTACTCAAATCGTCCGTGAAAGTGATAAAATATCTATAGCCATCTATAGCGGTAATTGACATAGGTCCACAAACATCAGTATGTATGAGTCCTAATAGGTCACTAGCGTGCATTCCAACACCTTTGAAGGAAATTCGAGTCATTTTGCCAATGAGACAAGACTCACACGTGCCATATGTAGAAAAATCGAATGCGGGAATAGTCCCATTATCGACGAGTTTCTTTACGCGTTTCTCATTTATGTGTCCCATTCGACAATGCCATAGATAGGTTTGATCTTTGTCACCAACCTTTAATTTCTTATTATTCATGTGTAATACTTCCGTGGTTTGATCTAAGATGTAAATTCCATTCATGGAAACTGCTTTGCCATAAATAATTTCATTGAAAGAGAAAATACAGCTATTATCCTTTATTGAAAATGCAAAACCGTCTTTAGCAAGTACGGAAACAGAAATAATGTTGTTAGACAAACTAGGTACATAGTAATAGTTATTTAAAAATAACTCAAAACCACTAGGGAGTTGGATTACATATGTTCCCTTCGAGACAACAGCAACTCGTGCTCCATTGCCGACTCGCAGGTCCACATCACCTTTTTCGAGAGGTATGATGTTCTTTAGGCCCTGGAAATGATTACATACACAGATGAGAACCACAACCAGTATCAAGTACCCAAGTTCCGAAACTTGCATGGTTAATCTCAATCATATGAATATAAGATGACATACCAACAGGAACGACGCGGCCTACTTTGATGTCCTCACGGTAGACGAGATAGTTCCTCCTCTAATGTCCAGTCTTGTGACAATGGTGGCACTCCATGTCACCGCCCTTGCTCTTTGCCTTGCCCTGTGAGCCACTAGTCTCACCGGGCCCACTCTTACGGTTTCCTGGCTTTTAAAACTTTGGCATACCTATAGCTAGGTCGCCATGAGCCCTGCCCTTACGTTTACCCTTGTTGGAAATTGTGAGAACATCCTGCTTCATGCTCCCACTCAATTTCATATCCTTCTCGGTCTGTACGAGAAGGGAGTGTAGCCCATGAGGACACTTTTTCAAGTCATTCACGTAGTAGTTCGCCGTGAAAAGGGCAAAAACATCATGAAGAGAATGAAGCATTCGGTCAATGACAATGCTCTCACTGATTTTGCAATCAAGAGCCTCCAGCTTCTCGACATTCTCAATCATGTGAAGAATGTGTGGGCTAACCGGTTGGCCCTTCTGGAGTTTCGCATCAAAGAAGCGACAGGTATGCTCATACATAACGATTCTCGGTGCTTTTGAGAACTTCTTAGTGAGCATGGTGAAAATCTTGTTCGCACCTTGGGCAATGAAGCGTCTCTGCAAATTGGTTTCCACTGCAAATATGAGTACGTTCTTTATCGCACCCGCTTCCATAACGAAGTCACTATAAGCGAGTGACTCGTTGACTCCTGCATTGGGGCCTGGGTTTACCGGTATTGGCTCAGTTAAGTACCTGAGCTTACACGGCAATGGCGACATTCAGTAGTCTTTGCCTCCCAATCCGCAAAGTTGGACCCGTCGTTTTTCAGACGTGTGAACTGATTCATTTGGTCCATGAATATTTTAAGCCAGGACTCGCGTCCAAGTGTGGCACTAGGCATTTAGATTGCGTTATTTCCAGACATTTTGTTGTAACAGTAAAATAAACGTGTTCTACACTGCGAAAAGAAGAATAAATAATAAGCATGTGCATCAATTTTAATTTAAGTCTGATGATCTAATGTCATAACGCGAAGACTCAAAACATTTATACAATTGACCTTCCTCAAGAATTATATAAATGATGTCAAGACTCAATTATCTGTAAATTGATAAGCCAACCTTTTGGCTAATTCTACTGTTAGAATTCTTGGTCGATAAGTTTCTGTAAATTCTATCTTTAGTCCATCATAATCACGAGAAACTCTTCGGACTATCATGTTGAGATAAACTAAGTCAACAAAAACTACTTACCCAACGTAGAAGAGGTCATATTATGCCTACCGACAAAAAAGGGATTCATAGTTGTTTGCCCTTATAAAGACTAATCTCAATTTCCGTTTTAGAGGAAGATCCCATCAACTTTATTTTAATTCATTTTAAGTGAACTAATATCTAGCATGCGTGAATGATTAAATTAAGATGATGGCTTAATAAACATGTGACATCTGTATGTCTATGAAAACTAACATACAACCTATATGTGTCAATTTTCATGCATTTTAGTAGGTGGTTTGGTTTTAGGCGGAATATGATGCATAAACTATCATGTGAATGAAAAGCAATAGGAATGAAAAACGTAAAAACAATAAAAAGTCCTAGTGTGGCCTATCCGATCAAAATGAACATTAAAACAAGTTTGGAATCCATCCTTGGACCCGAGATGCTTGTCTCGATGTTCCATCTTGATCCATGTAGCGGGAGTGAGCTCCAATCTCCATCTTTTAGTCTTCTTCGAAAATTACAATAAATAAATTTACATGATAAACCTATTTATTACATTTTAATTTCAAAACCCAAAACTAAAGGAAAAATAAAGGAGATTCGAGATCTCATAATTACATAAAAATGATGTTTCCTTCATTACGAAAACATAATTTGACTAAGGCCACACTAAGTATTACAAATTACAACCGATTGCAAAAAAAAAAATGCGTAAATAAATTCATTCAACGATTCATTCAACAAAAAATAAAATGCATCAACTAAAAATAAATTAAACATACATGACACAATTCCTTAATTATGTTGATTAATTTATCCAAACCACCTATTTAAATTAACAAATTAAGTGACAATTCCTCAATTAATCACATTAATTTCAAACTTAATTCATATTAAACTTGTAATATGAATTTAATCCATCAATATTTTAAACTGCTTTAAAATAATTCGGTATCTATTAATTATGAACCGCTTCGCAATAATAAATTTGCCAAAACAAAACAAAATAAAGACTCCCTTTTTTTAATTTGTCTCGGTAAAACCGAAAAAAAAAAACAGAAAATATATATATTTTTTTTTTAATTCTGCCCAGTCGTGAACAGTAATAGAAACTAAAAAAAAAAATTATTTTTTTCTCGGCTGAAAACCGAAACAAAAACAAAAACCCTTTTTTTTAAAATTTTTATCTTCACGGTTTTTTTCTGTAAAAACCAAAAAAAAATTTTATTTTTATTTTTATTTTTTTTATAATCAGGCCACTGTGAACAGTAACCGAAACATAAAAAAAAAAATTCGGCTCAAATTAAAACAAGAACCCTAATGCCTCTTTTATGTCTCTTTTGCGGCAAAAATGCCCTAAAACATAAATTCGATGAAGAAAATCGTTTATAGTTGCTATTAAAACATGATGAGCATATGAATTAATAAAACATGATTAATCTTATATGCCAAAAACTATATAGCAAAAACAATTTTTATATCATCAACATGACGATTCCATTTGAATTTTAACTTAATCTTCATTAAATCAAAAACTACCAATTTATCATATGTTTATATTAACTAATTAAACAACAATATGAAAAATCGAAATGGAAATAATCATCAACAACAAAGGGAAAAAAAAACAGACGGCTAAAAAAAACTTTCGGCAAATTTTTTTTATTAAACCGAAATCCCCTTTTTATTTCGAAACCCTAAACATAAGTTTACATCCAATTTTATGAAAATCATCAAAATTAAAATCCGTGGCCTTGGCTCTGATACCACTTGGTGATTTATGTGTATGCATCCCTTTAATTTTAAGGACTATAACGAATTATAACATGATGAATTGCTAGTCATAAAATAAAATGCATAAACAAGATCGTAAAGGATTAAGAAATAACCTTCGGTCCTAGCAAATTCGGCCTAAGAACAATATCGCAATGATATTCGCCTATTAGTTGCACCCAAGACGATATGAGAAATGCCCTTTGATTATGTTAGAATCGATCCGAAAATTAACTTATTAATTTTTAGGTTTTTGTGTTTTTCTTCTAATGAGATGGAGGCAAGAATGGGAAAAGAATTAGGTTAAGAAAAAAACCCTACTCTCCTCTTATTGTCACCGAAATTAGGGTGAAAGAGGGAGATATTTTTTCCTCCTCAATTTGGCCCATCTGACCGAAATTAATAAGGAGTAATATCTCCTTATTTTCGGTTTTGACAAAAATGTATCAATGTGTTAAATATAAATTGTCAACTAGTGAGGATCGAACCCATAACCTCTTGGTTTGAGTGTACCCTCACTATTACCACTATGACAAATTCATCTTGTTGATATTAAATATAACCGACTACATTTAATTACGAATTAACATATTAATTCGTCCAAGCTAACATTACATGCATTTAATTAAATATAACATATTATATTCAATTTACGAATTGACAGTTAATTCGTCTCAACTAATATTTTTTAATCTTCATTAAATAATTGTCTCATCAACACATTGACTAACTGTTTAGTCATATAAGGCATCAATGTGATTATATTTCTATAACCACATCTCTCAAACACATCCTATAGGTGTGACCTTTAGGTACCAGTTGATCACCGCCATCTGTATGATAACAACGTCAAACTTTCTAGCAAGCCAATCGTTATTAAGTAATCGTTAATCAACTGATTAAAATACGAAGTATACCCTTGTGAACCGTAAGAGATTTACAAATGTTATCACACTAATTTGTGGAGGACACAAGCTCCAACACTAGTTGTAGGTGGGTGTGAAAGTGGTTGTATTGTGGCAATTGAAATTCATTGTGAAGTGGGTATTGGGTGGGTGGTTGTTGTGGATATTGAGTGTGGGGATTTTGGTGGGAAAAATTGGGGTAGTAGTTAGAATTTTTATTGTATGAGGTGTAAGGTAGGTTTGTGTTGACTTGCTCCTCAAACTCCCCGAACCCATAGTCATACTTAAAAGATCCACCACATACTCCATGTACCAAGTCTTGGGTCATCATCATAGCTAAGACAAGGAAACAACTACAAGCATGGAAACTACACAAAAACGATAAAAACGAACCTTGAGGAACAAGTTCCTCAAGGCTAAAGCACAAATAAAAATAGACAAACAAGCAAGAACTTAATCACATAGCACCATCCCCGGCAACGGCGCCATTTTTGACGTGAGCGTGTCGTTGTACACCCAATCAAAACACATTTATAATACTCAACAAACAACTAGTTAGCGGTAAGTCGAGGTCGATCCATGGGACGGTGTGCTTTGGGTTCTAAGTCTATCTATCTCAATTTATGCTAGTGTCACAATTGATGGGGTTTGTAGTTGTATTCTAAACTAATGAAAGTAATAAAGTAAAGCAAACAATGAACTAAGAAATGTAAACAAATGACTAAAACCACTAGGATGTCATGGGGCATAGGGGATTCATGGTGTTGATCATACAAACATGTTTACAAAGTTGCAAGTGACGGGCTAAAAGTCGTATGCCTATCAAATGTAAATTTATAATCACTTACTTACTAAACTACTAAAACAGTAATATAGCGAAAGCAAGGGTCGAACCCACAAAGAAGGACTAAGTCAATTAAAGTGTACGATAATGTAGAGTAAAAAATCTAGTTTAGGGGGGGATTTGATTTGTTTGATTAACTAAAGAACTAAGATTAAGCAAATAATGAGATAGATGAACTCAGATAATTTAAAAAGATCTTGGGTCAAGCACAAATCCGCAACTTAATACCAATTGATCATTGTAAGATGGTTCTAATTAATTATCTTGACTACCTCATCGTGAATTATGAAATTCCAATTCTCCGTAAGATTAGCTAATTAAAACGTATCCCGTTCTTAACTAGCCCTAACTATTAAACAACCTCAACAATCCAGTTCAGGGTTTAATCTAACAGCAGCAATAATGAATAGAAAATTCGACAAGGGATAAATAAGCACATACAATCCAGTTGTACTTTAGATATATGTTAATTGCTCCTAAATACTAAAATCAACGATTCCCGTTCAATATTAATACCTAGTTGTTACAAGTATAGAGTAATCAATAAATCCTATTCAATTAACTCTAATAACAATAGAATGATGAATTAGATAAACTAGTTGCGCATCTAGCAATCGTAAGACAACATTCATAACAATAAGAACAAAGCAATTAACAATAGTCAAGACAAAGATTAGAACATTCAAACTCACAACTGAATAATAAGAGCTTCAAAGTCTTGAACCAAGAAAGGGATGAATTAGTTCCTCATAATAGATCTAGAATAATAATTAGGGTTCTTAATAATAGTCTTCCCAATAACCAAGCTTGAATGATAATATAAAATAGCTACTTAACCTAATAATAATAATCTAATAATAATAATAATAATAATAAAAACGAAACTAGGAAACACGGAGACAAGGTACGAAAACAACTCTCGAACTGTCGCCATTCGGGCGACCCGCGCGTACAATCCGCGACCCGCGCGTTGAGGCGGCCAGAAAACGTAACTATTCTCTATTTCCTTGAGAACTCCTTCTTTGTTGTTGGCCCAAGAGGGGACAACCCATGTGCTAATGTTTAATTCTTGTTATTTAATTAAGCCCAAAATGATGGACTTATTTGGACACTTTCTCAACACCAACCCAAACACACTCCAACACTTTATTAATCCATATTTCCATCTAATTACTCCACAATAACATCAATATCATAAAATAATAGATTATGCAATTATACATGTAAAACTTCCCGTTTCGTCAACAATAGTCATCTTAATCGATACTCATATACCGTACTAAACCCGTCTTATCAACTTCCCCACACTTAGATTTTTACTCGTCCTCGAGTAAACTCAAAGGACTCAATAACAAGTTCACAACAACACCAATCCACAGAAGTATAAGAAAATCAATAAGACTCACAACGCTTGTACCATACGGTCTTCAACATAGCAACTAGAGAGCAAATAGCATCGGAAGAATTTTTCTTTACCTAAATCTCTCATTTTGCCTAGAGCGCCTGCCCTTGCGGGTTTTCACTCTAGCTTATTCATTTTTTTTCATCTCACTCTACTCTCAGTGGCACGCAACTCAATTCTTTATTTTACCCGGAGCGCACTTTCGGGTTTTCACTCCGTCCCCGGCCACATCCGAATATTGCCTACGCGCCCTTTTTGGTTTTCACCTAGCCGGGATACTTTCTTTTTCTTTTTCACTTTTTTTTTTCAATTTTTTTTTGTTTTCTTTTTTTTTTTTTAGAATAAAAATAACTGAAATAAAGCACATCACACAAGTACAATGAATTACAATCGGAACGATTCTCCTCCTCACACTTGAATTAAACATTGTCCTCAATGTTGCAAGGACACAATAAAAGGAAGAGAAGAATACACACCTCATCTAAGAAAGCGCCAATGACGACATAAACTGTGAAGCATACCTCAACACCGCATGAAATAAAGCAATCCACGCACCACACCTCCTCCCCACACTTGGCCATTGGCATCCTCAATAAAGCACAATTACACAAGGCCAACAAAACCACAACTAATCCAATCGTAATAAGAAGGTGCCCAAAACATCACACCGCGATTACACCTCACCTTAGTCACTAACCTATCCAACCATCCTTCTTTGTCGCCCTTCTTATGACGCCAACACCATAAATATGCAATGAATCTTGAGGTATTGTCTGATCCTTTTTTTTCTTTTTTTTTTTTTGGATTTTCGTTTATTTTAAGATTTTTTTTTTATTGAGCAAAAATAAAAATTTACGGGTTGCCTCCCGGGAGCGCTTTTATTTAATGTCGCTGGCTCGACATCTCGCAGAATGGTAAATCCACCCGACTTAAGCTGAGATAGAAAGATTACCTGAACTTACCAATGGATCATTCAGAATGAGTGAAAAGCCAAGTCATGCGTAGAACATCTTAATGCCCTCAGTAACCTATCAGACATGATAGCCCACAAAAACGAAAAGTGACAATAATAGTGTAAGAGCAGCTGAAACCATACATGTACGAAAGAGGTATAAACACACAAATACTTTTCTTTACCTCCATGCTTATCAAAATTAGCTACCATGTCACGATATGGCTCCTTATATGATGAGGTTGATATAGGGATAGTCAAGTAAGGAATGGGGATAATATAAAATTTTTTAGGAACTAACACGGATTGAGTCTCAAAAGGTGGAATGGGTGATTCCTTCTTGTGAATATAAGACTCATTAACTACCTTGTCCTCTCCTTTCCCCACCTTTTTATCAAACTCCATGTTAATGAATTCATTAAGTGTAGGAAGGTCATCTTTAATATTATTAAAAACAAGTATCTCCTCTTCTTTCACCCTGCTCACTATGGTTTCATCACATGACACAAACACCCCCTCTTTCTCATGCTCAACAATGACATTTGAAAAATTAATGATCGAAGCATTACTCAAATCACTTTGCATCAATGAATTATCAACATGTGTCATCTCAATATTAGTGCAAGATAAGTTAACAAGCATAGAAACAGGGGAAGGGGGTGAATAATTTATCACACCATATTCATCCTCCTCATCATCCCAAAACCATCATCATCACTATCAACATCACACTATTTATAAGAGTGCTTTACTTCAGGTCCAAGGGAAAGGGGGTCATGAAACTTATCAACATGCTCAGTTTGCCACTTAATATAATAAGAATCAAGTTCTTCTTGTTTCACTGGCATATCAAAGTAGTTAGTCACTTGTTCAACACAGTCCTCTAAATCTTGACTAACTAGGTTAGTCTCACATGGAAAAGGTGTAACATTAGCACAAGAAGGATTTATATCGGTCATTAAAGCACGTATCATGTCTTCAGTAGACATAGGTGAATTATCATGATAATTCAAAGCACCAAAATAGAGGGGCTCGGGTTGTATAGGAAGTGAATTGTATCGCACCCATTCTTCAGTGTCATGAGCCAAATATTGAAAAAGTTCCCACTTTTCCTCATAGCTCAACCCATTAATGAAATTTCCCCCACACAAAGAATTCACATGACCAAGAGTCTCCTTATTCAAACCATTATAAATTAAATGACAAAGCTCCCATGTTTTATAAGGATGACGACATCTTATAACATATTCATGGAGTCTATTGAAATATTTATAAAACAGTTCATGCTCATATTGGGGAAAATATTTAGTAGCCGTCTATCTATCAAGTAAACTAATACGAAACTAACTAACTAAAACTCTCTACACTAATACACAAAAAATAACTATTGCCTTCCCCGGCAACGGCGCCAAATTTGACGGGCTAAAAGTCGTATGCCTATCAAATGTAAATTTATAATCACTTACATACTAAACTACTAAAACGGTAATATAGCAAAAGTAAGGGTCGAACCCACAAAGAAGGACTAAGTCAATTAAAGTGTACGATAATGTAGAGTAAAGTAACTAGTTTAGGGGGGGGGGGGATTTGATTTGTTTGATCAACTAAAGAACTAAGATTACGCAAATAATGAGATAGAT
Organism: Silene latifolia; assembly: GCF_048544455.1. NCBI lineage: Eukaryota > Viridiplantae > Streptophyta > Magnoliopsida > Caryophyllales > Caryophyllaceae > Silene > Silene latifolia. Next base: position 186,299,294 of record NC_133538.1, on the reverse strand, counting down.
GAACTCAGATAATTTAAAAAGATCTTGGGTCAAGCACAAATCCGCAACTTAATACCAATTGATCATTGTAAAATGGTTCTAATTAATTGTCTTGACTACCTTATCGTGAATTATGAAATTCCAATTCTCCGTAAGATTAGCTAATTAAAACGTATCCCGTTCTTAACTAGCCCTAACTATTAAACAACCCCAACAATCCAGTTCAAGGTTTAATCTAACAGCAGCAATAATGAATAGGATATTCGATAAGAGATAAATAAGCACATACAATCCAGTTGTACTTTAGATATATGTTAATTGCTCCTAAATACTAATATCAACGAATCCCGTTCAATATTAATACCTAGTTGTTACAAGTATAGAGTAATCAATAAATCCTATTCAATTAACTCTAATAACAATAGAATGATGAATTAGATAAACTAGTTGCGCATCTAGCAATCGTAAGACAACATTCATAAGAATAAGAACAAAGTCGTCTTCTCTAGGGTTTGGAAAAACTTTTACATATTTCTTGATCAATGACAAGACAATCTAATCATTCTATACAATTGAAACATCGTAGATCAAATACACGTTCAAATAATAAAATTACAATAATTAAGGAAATGAAACAAAGAATCATGCATGGTCCATCTGTGGATGATGTGCAGAGGACAAAAAACATACATGAGATTAATGGTATTCCCACGTTGGAATTAGATGGTTTCACAGTTGAAGATGCTGCTGAATCTGAATCAGAGACTGAAGAGGATTCTGAAGAAGTCTGGTTCAGAGACATGGTAAGAAGGTTATGAGGATTATTTAAGAGGACCCTGATGATATACTGCAACTCTCTGATGAAGATGTTCAAGGTGAGTTGAAATATTGGCAGAATGTTGTCTATAGTTTTGTTGTGGGGGCAAACCCTCCATGGCAAATTCTTGAGGGATTCCTGAAACGCATATGGAATAAATTCACATTAGATAAAATATCGTTCTTGCCCAATGGTATTTTTCTTGTGAGGTTTCAGACTGATGAGATGAAGCAAAAGGTGCTGAAAAGTGGTCACTTTTTATTTGATAATAAACCATTGATCATTAAGCCATGGATGCCTGATATTGAACTGACTAAGGAAGAAATCAAAAATGTTCCAGCTTGGATACGACTTAATGATTTGCCTATGAAGTTTTGGGGAAATAGTTTACCTAAAATTGCAAACTTGGTAGGGAAATACATTAAAAGTGATATGTCAACTAAAATGAAGACTAGATTGGGATTTGCTCGAGTAATGGTTGAATTGCAATTGGGACAAGATTTACCATCCAAGATCAAATTCCTTGATGAGAAGAAACAGATAATTACTATCAAGGTAGATTATGAATGGAAACCCACTATTTGCACTACCTGTAGGAATATTGGACATGAGAAGGGCAATTGTAGGAAGGGCAAATCAGTAGGTAAGCAAGCAAATATGCACAAACCTGTGAGGAAAGAATGGAGGCCTGTCCAAAAATTGGATATCCCTCCTGCAGCTGCTGTGTCAAAGCCCCCTGCAACAACCAAGGACACAGTTATTGTGGTGAACTTAGAAAGTTCTCTGGACAGAACACCTAAATCAAGTCCTAGGCATATAAGTTGTGGATCAATGTCCCCTATCAAGGTTACTAAACAGGGTAATCCTAATGTGACTAGGGTCCTGCATACCTCCCCATCCTACATAGAAGTTCTGAGTGGTTCCAAATCTCCTAAGGCATGCATTTGCATTGTGAGTGGTAGTGACAGACCATCAATAAAGTCATGATGCAAATAGGGTTTTAGAATGTGAGAGGGATGAACAGGGAGGAGAAACAGAAAGTGGTAAATAGTTTTTTGCATAACTATAATGTGGGCCTCTGTGGCTTACTTGAAACCAAAATAAAGTCGAGTAGTTTGAATAAAGCCTTGAATTCTATTTTCAAGGATTAGTGTGTTTCAACCAATAATGCACATCATCAACGGGGGAGAGTGTGGGTGCTCTGGAAACCACATCTTTTTTATGTCAATTTTTTAGAATATGATGCCCAATAAATTCACATGCAAGTATATGACAAGAATTCTCAGATGCAATTTTTTTATACAGTTGTCTATGCTTTCAATGCTATGGCGGACAGAGAATCATTATGGATCAATCTGAAAAGAATACATACTCAGCAATAAGGTCCATGGGCCATAGGAGGAGACTTTAACTGTGTCTTGCAGTCTAATGAGAGACTAGGGGGCAATTTCAATCTGGCAGAAGCAGAACCTTTTCAACAATGAGAGACTAGGCGCCAAATTTGACGGGCTAAAAGTCGTATGCCTATCAAATGTAAATTTATAATCACTTACTTACTAAACTATTAAAACAGTAATATAGCAAAAGCAAGGGTCGAACCCACAAGGAAGGACTAAGTCAATTAAAGTGTACGATAATGTAGAGTAAAGTAACTAGTTTAGGGGGGGATTTGATTTGTTTGATTAACTAAATAACTAAGATTAAGCAAATAATGAGATAGATGAACTCAGATAATTTAAAACGATCTTGGGTCAAGCACAAATCCGCAACTTAATACCAATTGATCATTGTAAGATGGTTCTAATTAATTATCTTGACTACCTTATCGTGAATTATGAAATTCCAATTCTTCGTAAGATTAGCTAATTAAAACGTATCCCGTTCTTAACTAGCCCTAACTATAAAACAACCTTAACAATCCAGTTCAAGGTTTAATCTAACAGCAGCAATAATGAATAGAAAATTCGACAAGGGATAAATAAGCACATACAATCCAGTTGTACTTTAGATATATGTTAATTGCTCCTAAATACTAATATCAACGAATCCCGTTCAATATTAATACCTAGTTGTCACAAGTATAGAGTAATCAATAAATCCTATTCAATTAACTCTAATAACAATAGAATGATGAATTAGATAAACTAGTTGCGCATCTAGGAATCGTAAAACAACATTCATAAGAATAAGAACAAAGCAATTAATAATAGTCAAGACAAAGATTAGAAATTTCAAACTCACAATTGAATAATAAGAGCTTCAATGTCTTGAACCAAGAAAGGAAGGAATTAGTTCCTCATAATAGATCTAGAATAATAAATTAGGGTTCTTGATAATAATCTTCCTAATAACCAAGCTTGAATGATAATATAAAATAGCTACTTAACCTAATAATAATAATCTAATAATAATAATAATAATAATCTAATAATAATAATAATAATAATAATAATAATAATAAAACGAAACTAGGAAACACGGAGACAAGGTACGAAAACAACTCTCGAAATGTCGCCATTCGGGCGACCCGCGCGTACGATCCGCGACCCGCGCGTTGAGCTGGCCAGAAAACGTTACTATTCTCTATTTCCTAAGACCTTCTTCTTTGTTGTTGGCCCAAGAGGGGACAACCCATGTGCTCATGTGCAATTATTGTTATTCATTTAAGCCCAAAATGATGGACTTATTTGGACACTTTCTCAACACCAACCCAAACACACTCCAACACCTTATTAATCCATATTTCCATCTAATTACTCCACAATAAAATCAATATCATAAAATAATATATTATGCAATTACACATGTAAAACTTCCCTTTTTGTCAACAATAGTCATCTTAATCGATACTCATATACCGTACTAAACCTGTCTTATCAGCAAGCAATTAATGTTGTAGAGGAACCGAGTTGGTCTATGTCTTACGGTTCTTAGGAAGAGTTGGGTCCCGGAGCCGAATCAGTTAGATTTTACAACACCGACAAGTCGACTTAATTTCCTCCTAATTAACTTCTATGCATGGTCTAACAAGACTCGAGTTGGTTTATATCTTACAAGTCTTGTTGAGTAGATAAGAGATGGGTAACAATGCAAGGATTCATAGGCTTAGCATTTCATCAAACATAACATGTGCATAGGTTGACATCACAACAAGCAAGCAAGTTAATTATGAAAACATATTAGATTAAGCATGATTAATCCCATGTTTGTTTCCCCTAATTACCTACTAATCCTAGTTAAGAGACTACTCACTTATTATCATAGTAAACGTGTCATTGATGGGGTCAATCATCACAACAAGTGTAAACATGATAATAGAATGAGGAAATAAACAATAAAGAGTAAAGGGTAAAAGAATTATACCAAACTTGAGATGATTCCAAATAATAAAACAAAGAATAAAAGAAGAGAACTTGATTGATTGATGAAGGGTTGTCAATCCTCCAATAATAACCCAATAATCTTTAATTACCTAATAATAAACTTGAATAATAAACTTGAACAATAATTAAGGAAAGATTAATGTGTAATTTTGTGGAAAGATTGAGATTAATTTATTATAATCTACTCCTAATCTAATCTAAGAGGAATTTCTAATATGGGAACTTGGTGGTTTGATTATTACAAATGGGGTATATATAGTGGTGCATCATTAGGTTAAGCAAGGGTATTTTAGTAAATAGCATTGCTATGTTTGAGTAGGGAAATGCTCCTCTCGAAAAAAGATGCGAGTCTCCTTTTTGCTAGTCTTTCAAGAAATATGCGCGGATCATGGTTCACATAGCAAGGAAATGTTGGAATGTCCCTGACAATAATGCGATCACAATTGTCGATCATTATGATCACATGTTTAAATCTCATTTTTTAAGAATACGTAAGGGATGATTCATTTTATAGTCAACTGATCAACATTAATCGGTAACGATTGGCTTGCTAGTGTTTGACGTTACTATCGTGGGACGGTGGTGGTCAGTTGATCCCTTAAGGTCACACCTAAAGGATGATGCCCTAATCTGTAAAGTTGATTAATTGTATGACGATACAAGTTAATCAATTCCTTAAAATTGAATAATTCAATTCCTGAGAGAGAATATTGATATCTTATTATAATGGGATTAAATAAGATTTATTTTAGTAATTGAAATATTTTATTACTAAAATTATTTATTGTTTGTGAAACAATAGAGATGAGAATGAATGGTTAATTATAATTACTAGATGTTGTGAATTATAATTAAATGACCCATTTTATTTATGTGATCAAGTATTACTAGTCAATTTGTTGTATGTAATTTAATTAATTCATAAAATGATATTTATGTGATAAATATGCATTACATTAATTAATAACATATATCATACTACATGTGACATATTGTGTGACAAGTGACAAAATGACAAAAATAAAATGGTAGTCCATTTTAAGTAAATGGACCTAAATGAAGTGGGTTTAGTGGATGGTGGTGATTTATTTTAATAAGCTAAAACAAACATCATCATAACACTACTTACCTAGCCTTACATGCCTAAGGTTTTGATAAGAACAAAAGGGAAAAGGGAAGGACCATATATTGGTCTCCCAACCTCCCAAAAACCATGACCCCCTTCAATACACTAGAGATTTTGTGCTCTACCTATTCAACTCATGCATGTTCATTCATACACATGCATAACTTTCCTCTCTGTCACATTATTGTTCATCTTTCTCTAAAACTTGAGAAATGATGATCCAAATTGTTCATAAATGATTAATAATATTATTAGTGTAATATATGGGTGTTAGTAATCTATTTTAAGGTAAACTACTAAACAAATATCTGGCACATATTATTTAGTAGAGATAAGGGATAATCTTGGGCGCTATCAAGAGGAGTGGCTTCTATACTTGAAGTCTTTGGAGGATCATCCTATTACTCATCATAGCTCAAGAACAAGTGAAGGTAGGAGACCTTACTTGTGCCCTTTAATCCGAAATCCATAGTAAGAAAGACGATTTCTTCTCTATTCTTATTCAAGTTTGCATGCATAAGATCTAGTTTTAATTTTATGACTAAATTAAAATCACATATATGATTATGTAAATTAATGAGATTAAAAATTCCAACAAGTGGTATCTAGAGCCTTAGCTTGTTTGCATGCAAATCGGTTTATAGTTTTTTCGAGTTATATGATTAACATACAAAACTAATTAATTTGGTTTTATGAAGACAAACCTTAAAATAAATTTGCATGTTAAAAGTTTCTGGTACTAAGTGATTTTTAGGACATTTTTGTTTATTTATGGATTTTATTGTTCATCTTATATAATATTGGCATTAAAATGTGATTTTTATGATAAAAATGTCATTTTTGGACGAAAAATAGCTAATCTTCGAATTTTTCAGTGATTTTTGGATATGTTTTCACATATATTATCTACTGATGGCCTGTAACATTTCATGATAAAATGAGTTTTTTTGATCGAAATATGGATTTTTTAATTTAAAATTGTGTTTAAATGGGTAAATAGGTTAATATGAGTTATATTTCGAATATGGTCATGGAAATTTAGTATGTTGTCACATGCAATTTTACAAGATATGTGTAAAATATTTGGCTATAATGAAGTCTTTATGCATGATTTATGAATTTTTGATTAAAAATCACATAAATAGTGACTATAATTAGTAATAATGCTAAAAAATACTTCATGACTAAAGAAAAAACGTCACATGCTGCATTTTATCATATATTTCAGATCTAAAAGTGAAAAGTTGATGAATATAATTTTTCTCATATTTTTATGGTCATAATTGTTAAAACCGATAAACCGCAACATTGTTTTTCTCGATAAATTTTCGAAATTTTTAACCTAAGTTTTGAACATTATGCGTGTCATGGTATTTTTCTAGAATGTTCATGAGTTTAAATTTCAAATTTCAAATTTATTTGAAATTTTTATAATTTAATTTGAAGTTTATAGCATAATTTTGTATTTTTAGGTCCATTTATGAACAATATTAAGAAATCAAGGTTAATTATTGTCAAAATTTTAGTGTAGACTAATTTTGAGTCCTATGATGGTTAGGGTAATTAACTTGTACATAAATATGAATTTATGTAATTATTGTGATTTTAAAAGGTTAAATCACGCAAATCCGTAAAAACCGATTAATATACGATATTGGCTCTTAAAAGGCGATTTAGCATAAAATTTGGCATGCTCATACATATTATAATGCTTCATTTTATTTATGATTGTCATATTTTAGTTTTATGTAATTTTTGAATTATGTAATTTTACTTAGTATGGCCTTAGTTTTAATTGGTATTACCGGAAATGTATGGAAATATCGATTTGGTTGTAATTATTGTGATCTCGTATTACCGTTTTATAATTTAATAGATTTATTTTTATTTTATTACAAATGTATAATAGGAAATTATGTAATTCTTTATATAATTTATTTATTCCGGAGTACCTTGAAGACGGTGCCACTCGAGAAGGAGATCCATCAAAGAAAGTGTTGCCTTGAAATGCGTGCCAAGACCGAAGTTCAAGGGACCAAAGGAGTTGGTTTCCAAATTTGTAATAGATATTTTATTAGATTTACTATTTTAGGAAGGCCATACTAGGATTTTATTTATGCTTTGCATTTTATTTATATGTTGCATGCATTGCTAAATCGCCATAACAAAAACATGCATTATCATTTAATCGAGTTTATCGACCATGTCAATTACAATTATCGTAGTTCACCGCGTTAGTTCACTTAAAACGTGATAGATAATAAATTGACATGACCTCTCGCTAAAATAAACAATTGAGACTTAGCCTTACCAAAAAGTAGAAACCATGAAAACCTATTTCGTGAGGGAGTGCACTCGGCCTTACCGGGGTACAAACCTTGCTACGTAGGGGAAGTGGGTGATAAATGTCTACCCACCGAATTTATAAAGATGAGGGTTGTATTCGGCTTTACCGATGCCCAAGTTGATGTAAATTTGGATCATGGACACATTTATTCGAAATTTGGGTTGAACTCAACGAAAGTATTCTCGACGGTTGCCGGATGTGTTTCGGGCTAAAGATAAATATAATGTAATTTTATCGACCAAGAGTTCTAAAAGTAGAATCGATTAAAGAGTTAATCCACCGAGTTATATTGATGAGGGCTGTATTCGACTTTACCGATGCCCAAGTTAATATGAATTTGGATCTTGGAATCATTTATCATGGTTGGGTAGAGGTCACTATGTAAATGCTTTACTTGTTATTTACAAGTATTAATAAAACGATAAATGTTAAGTTTTCCACTATTCCGTTATCATATTGTTCTTTTTCTTTACCACAATTCATATACGATATCATTTCGATTTTTGTTCAAATCTCCATTAAAACATCGTAACGAAAGACAAAATTAGAATTTTCTTCTAAAAACTATTATCCATTGTAAGGATCTCTTGTGAAGAATATAGATAAAAGTTATTCATGAGCAAACGGGTTTTTGATTCTTGACTAACATATCTACTTATAATGAATTGTTTCTCATATGCTTTATCGAATTAAGTACTTTGAAACGTTACATCATTTTGGTAACTAGATTTGTTGGAAATCAAAAGTGACCAAAATACCGCAACCACTTCAATGAAAGTTTTATGACTAAAGAAACGAATGAATAGTAGTCTTCATGAATTTCAATTTTGCTTATCTTAGCAAAGACTCATTGAAATGAGTGGGAGCATTCTCTTAAACCGTTAAGAAAAAGGTGAGGTTTAAAGAAGTAAAATTAGAATGGAATTGATACAAGGTAATGTTAAAAGTAAAGTTATTGAGAATAACGATACTAAACCTATAAATCCCGACCGATAAAGTTTCCATTGTCTTAATTGTTGGATTCTAGAAAGGAAACTACCCCAAATTATTGAAGAATCAACAAATTACTTGTGGGACATCTAATGGGACCTTCTTCTTAAAATGTTTATTTGATTAACATAAATTTTGCTAGTACTACTTCGTCAATATTAGAAACCAGTGGTGGTTTTCGTCATTGTATTTGATACATAGGATGATTAGAATATGACGACTAGCAACAAATGATGTTGAGAGATAGAGTCATTGTGTACTCCATCTAGTTTTGGGTTTAAAGTTGTACTTAATTATGACTATTAAGTGCATAAACTTTGAATAAGAATATAATCTTGTTAAGATACAAAAGAGGTTTCACTTTTGTGACCCAATACACCACGATTTGATGTATGGCTAGCCCATTATCAAGGTGAATATATTCTAAACCAAATTAGAAGGATACATCATGTAGATGATGCAAGACTCAAATTGGTATCCTGATACGTTCATTTTATATAGTCTTTTTAGCCTATTTTATGCACGTATTTCTATGCTTTTATCGTAGTTTTATGCTACGAAATGCCCCGAATATGCTACTTTGGTTTATTTTATCTTAATTACAGGAAAGGACCAGAAAGTAGTGAATTCAAGCCATTTACCGTCCATTTTGCATGCATTTAGAGGAAGAGTGAATTTGGAGCGGAATTATGGTTGTCTTGGGATGCGTGAAGTCATTTCAGGAGCTAAAAGGATAAGTCATAGCTGAACTAACGAGAATTATGAGCTGCTGAAGTTAGTTTTCACTCGATCGAGTACTTAACTGGTCGATCGAGTGGTTTTAGGTCAAATAATGAGTCGATCGAGTACTTTAGTTGGTCGATCGAACAGTTTCATATTAGTGTTTAGTCGATCGAGCACTTCTTTTGGTCGATCGAGCGGTTTGAGCCTGAGTTTGCTCGATCGAGTAGTTTAAAACCACTCGATCGAGTGGATTCTCTTACGGGCTGGGCTTTTTAGATTATGTCCGTCATTAGGTTAAATAAATCATATTTTCTTATAAATAGGAGAGTTAGGACGTCAGTTTAAAGGGGGCTTCTCCTCTCTTATTATTCCAATACACTGTTTTTGTTACTTTGTTTCTCTCTTATTCCCGGATTTATTACTGTAACTCTTCTTCTCCCTCTTTCCCTTTTAATTTATTCTTGTTCCTTTATTGCTTTTATTATTTCTCTATTTAGTTATCATGTCTTACGTTATTAGATTAGCCATTGCTAGTGTAGTATCCCGAGCCATGAGTAGCTAACTCTTTTAATATGTTAGGACTAGGGAAACCGTGGTGGCAATACGTTAGGATCGACATGATTAGATTAGTTTTGCGACAAGAATTGTATTAAGCAATATTATTGTGATTAGGTTGAATGAATGCATGCAGGAGACCGATTAATTAGTTACCCCCGACCTGGATCGAAAGATTGGAAGGGAAGGCTTGCTTAATTACAATAGGTGATACCTAATTAGGGCGAAAGCTAAGTTAGGGAGACCCTAGGGCGATTAGAGACCGAAAGGGTATAATCGTAGGTTTAAGGACCGAAAGGTGACGACCTCGCTCTTCTTATCAATAATTTAATCGACTCAGTTGACCCGATAGTGTAGCTGCCACGGTAGACCGATTCCTAGCATATTTCTTTCTCTTATCTGATTTACCCTTGTATTTCTTCATTAATTTCTCTCATTCCTTTCCCTCTTGCCTTAGTCTCTTAGTTTAGTTCAATCAAATCAAACTCCCAATTGTGACATTAGATAGATAGAATAGAAAAGTAGATGGTAAACCGCCTCCCTGTGGAGATCGACCCTACTTACCGCTGACTTCTGTTAGTAATAATTTAGGTAATTATTTTTGGTACATAACGACCGTATCAAATTTTGGCGTTGTTGCCGGGAAGCAACTATTTTTTTATTTGTTTAATTCTGTCTGTTTTTAGCCTTAGGGGATTTTACCCTTGAGGTCGTTCTAATCTTTTTCTTTAGTGCTGTTTTGATAGGCCTTACAGGTACTACCTAGACAGTTCTAGGTGAAAGATCGTGAAAGGGAAGGCTTGAGTTCCTTTGACCCGTCACCTATGTTCCATTATATGGCGCATCAGGTGATTTAGTGCAGTAGATATGGTGCTGCTGAGCACAATGCAGCTTTTTGCATGGCAGAAAATGACGAAGTTTACGCGTTCCAGCAGCGCAGTCGAGTTAGTCAAGCAGCTGTAGTTGTGCCGCCACGTCCACTCTATCAATGGCCACCGCAACAAGATCCTCCTGATATATAGAAAGAAGAGATTACGGAGCTGAAATCTTTGTTGGAAATACTTGCATCCAAAAGGAAAGAGAGTGATAGACATATGGAAGCTCAATTCATTGAGCTGGAATCACAAATTGCTCAGCTAGCTGCTGAGTCGGATAGTAGGCAACCAGAAGAGGTGTACTTTACTGAGAGCGGTTTTTCCCATGAAGAAACCGTGTTGCCCAATGTTGAGGATGATTTTTATGACTCGGATGACGAATTTATATCATATTTCAATAGTTTACACGAGGATTTCAGTGCTGTACAGGAAGAATCACTCGATCGAGTGTCTTATATTAGTCGATCGAGTGAATTTCCAGAAAAAGTGTTCGATCGAGTGGTTCAAAGCACTCGATCGAGTGAAAATCAGGAGGAGAATGCTCGATCGAGTGAGTTGGCCAGTAAGAGGATTGATTCGTCATGTGGGTTTGTTTTGGATGATGATTTTGACGATAATAATGGATATGGTGAATCTCCCCTATTAAAGCCGAGTTGGATGCACTTGAGGCTGCGATTTACGGGCTGAAATCCACTGAGGAGGGTGACGAGGAGGCAGCTGAGTCGGTAATTGGTCCTAGCACGGAAGAGGTAATATCTTCCTTTGTCAATGATTCCGTTATTGAGAGTGACCAACCCGAGGTAGTAAACGATAATTTTATTATTGTTTGTTTAAATAGTACATTGCCTCATTTGACTTTTGCTTCGCATTCTGATGCTTTACCATTTCCCAGTTGGTCAATTAATTTAACGATTTTTCACCGTCCTTATCATCACAAAATTGTTAATCTGAAATGGAGCCCTAGATTATCATTAATTGCTCCCGAGCTCCTATATTTTGTGGATAAATTTAGGAGCTCTCATAGGAAATTTGTTAGACTTAAATGTTTACATATTTTTATTTCCTATTTTTTTATTCCACTGTGGTGCTACTTACATTTTTGTGTAGCACATGCGCAGATGTACGATTTCATGGTGCGCGCTTTGAGCTGTTTTGATTGTAACTAATTAGAGAGCCTCGAAGAAAAGAAGGTCGAGCTGGGACCTGACTGAAGCTAGCGCTACCCGGAAGGCAATCCGGAGATTTATTTTTAATTGCATTGCATTTTATTTAAGTTCTAGTTAAGAAATGGTCCTCGTACCATAAACTTTTTCAGTGGAGCTTGTTTTTGTTAGTTTGCGGGCTGTTTTCCTTGCGTTTTGCAGGAACACACTGAGGATCACTCGATTGAGTACTTTTTGTACTCGATCGAGCACTTTTGCTGCTAAATCCTCTCGATCGAGCATTTGTTCTACTCGATCGAGCACTTGCAAGGAGAGAACTACTCGATCGACCTAATTTCCTTTTGATCGAGCAGTTTTGGATGCCCAACCCACTCGATCGACCACTGTTCGAGTGTCATCGAGTGTTTTTGACTTGGATTAGCTTCCTGTGACGGTATTTCGGGCCTTTAGCAACCTCCCATGTTCATGGCTGGTTTGGGGAGGTCCCTCTTTCACGTATCTTGTAAGCTTTCCGTATTTATTCTCTTCTTCCTTTAGTTTGCATTTCCTTTCCATGTTTTGGTACAATGAGGGCATTGTACGGTTTGGTTTGGGGAGGTTATGCATCCATATCTGTGTCTGCATGTTTTTATTGCATTTCTGTTGTCACGTTTAATTTTTGTATGCATTGTTGTTTATTTTTCATATAAAATTTAAAATTCCATAAAAATAAAAATAAAAAAATGTTAAAAATTCAAAAATTTCACGTTTATTTTAGCATGTAGGTTGAGTCGGAACGGTAGATTTCAATGTTGATATTGCACTATTATTTGTCTTTTTGCTTAAGCCTTGCAATAAACTTTTATCTTTTAGCTTTGTCTTATTGCATATCTACGTGTTAATGTTGAATTTAGCTGAACGAATAGACTTGACCTAAAATTTTGGCAATCTACTTATATATTCTAAGGATTAGAGCCGTATAAACTGGTGTCATTTATGACCGGTTTCATGTAGGATTATGAGTAGTTACTCCTTGCATAACATGTATCATCAATTTGCACGTATATGAAATTCAATTGCTTTTTGCCTACATACATTCGGGTTAGTGGTTGGTGTCACATGCAGGGAGGTGCTTACAATTTCCTTTTCTTTCATTTTTAACCATTTAACTCCACATTAGCCAAATTTGCATGTTGACCCTTAGCTACATCCCAAATTTAGTCTGCCTTGTCAAGCTAGTTTAGTGTATGTTGTGCGGTATATATTTGATTGTGCCAAGTTTGGCTCATATTCTGTTGATTCGGAGTTGGTAATCTAAGAAGAAAGGGAGGATGATGAAAAAAAAAACGTGAAAAATGAAAAAGAGAAAGAAAAAAAAAGATGAAAAATGAAAAAAAAAAACAGAAAAAGCGTGAAAGAAAGAAAAAGAAGAAACCGAAAAAAATATGAACAAAAGATTTCGAAGAAAAGAGATGTTGTTTGATGAGACGGTTTCGCTCCTATGCTTTATTTATATCATTTTAGGAGTATTTTCAGTTCGGTTTGGTGAGTTTTGTGCCAAATGAAGGGCACATGCGCTTAATTCATAATTGAGTTGGAAATGGATGTTTTTATATGGTTCTGTTTAGGTACTAGCTTGATCACCTATACCTCCACATTCCCATAAATGTTTTGCCTTTTCTTACCCATTGCCTCACTTTACCATATTTTTGTAAGCCCTCGGCTGTGACGGGACCTTGTTTGGTTGGAATGTGTGTACAGTAGTTAGAATTGTCTTATCATATTAGTTGCATGCATGTTTATGTGGGTCGTAGTCTAGGTGAGCAACTATTTTTCTTTCTCACTTATATATATATGTTCACCCTTTGTTTCATGAGAGAAGAGTGACCCGTGAGAGTCCATTATTAAAGGTCTTGCAAGGTCGACGGTTCAGCTTTATTATAAACATCTTACAACTCGTTTGCATTTGACTGTTTGCTATAAGTGTTAGTTTGCTTGCATTAAATTGGTTTAAGTAGGCATTTGTAGCTAGCTCTGAGTTATATTTTCCGTTCCATTAGTTTGCATTTAGTTTACTCGAGGACGAGTAAAAGTTTGGTTTGAGGAGATTTGATACGTGCATTTTATATAGTCTTTTTAGCCTATTTTATGCACGTATTTCTATGGTTTTATCGTAGTTTTATGCTACAAAATGCCCCGAATATGCTACTTTGGTTTATTTTGTCTTAATTACAGGAATGGACCAGAAAGTAGTGAATTCAAGCCATTTACCGTCCGTTTTGCATGCATTTACAGGAAGAGTGAATTTGGAGCGGAATTATAGTTGTCTTGAGATGCGTGAAGCCATTTCGGGAGCTAAAAGGACAAGTCATAGCTGAACTAATGAGAATTATGAGCTGCTGAAGTTAGTTTTCACTCGATCGAGTACTTAACTGGTCGATCGAGTGGTTTTAGGTCAAATAATCAGTCGATCGAGTACTTTAGTTGGTCGATCGAACAGTTTCATATTAGTGTTTAGTCGATCGAGCACTTCTTTTGGTCGATCGAGCGGTTTGAGCCTGAGTTTGCTCGATCGAGTAGTTTAAAACAACTCGATCGAGTGGATTCTCTTACGGGCTGGGCTTTTTAGTTTATTTCCGTCATTAGGTTAAATAAATCCTATTTTCTTATAAATAGGAGAGTTAGGACGTCAGTTTAAAGGGGGCTTCTCCTCTCTTATTATTCCAATACACTGTTTCTGTTACTTTGTTTCTCTCTTATTCCCCGATTTATTACTGTAACTCTTCTTCTCCCTCTTTCCCTTTTAATTTATTCTTGTTCTTTTTTTGCTTTTATTATTTCTCTATTTAGTTATCATGTCTTACGTTATTAGATTAGCCATTGCTAGTGTAGTATCCCGAGCCATGCGTAGCTAATTCCTTTAATATGTTAGGACTAGGGAAACCATGGTAGCAATACGTTAGGATCGACATGATTAGATTAGTTTTGCGACAAGAATTTTATTAAGCAACATTATTGTGATTAGGTTGAATGAATGCATGCAGGAGACCGATTAATCAGTTACCCCTGACCTGGATCGAAAGATTGGATGGGAAGGCTTGCTTAATTACAATAGGTGATACCTAATTAGGGCGAAAGCTAAGTTAGGGAGACCCTAGGGCGATTAGAGACCGAAAGGGTATAATCGTAGGTTTAAGGACCGAAAGGTGACGACCTCGCTCTTCTTATCACTAATTTAATCGACTCAGTTGACCTCGATCGAACACCGAGAACGTTTCAAAGGTGCATGATGAGCATCTTTTTGGATCATGTGGAGGACTTTATTAAAGTGTTTATGGACGATTTTACCGTTCATAGACAATCTTTTGAGGATTGTTTGAGTCATATTGCGTGGGTTTTGCAAAGATGTATTGATACCAACCTCGTTATTAACCATGAGAAATGCCATTTTATGGTTGATGAAGGAATAGTGCTGGGACATGTGGTCTCCTCTAAGGGGATTGAGGTTGATAAGGCCATGGTCGATACCATTCGCACCTTGCCTTATCCTACTAATGTGCATAAACTGAGATCTTTCTCAGGGCACGCCGGATTTTACCGGTGCTTCATTAAGGATTTCTCCATGATTTCCGCTCCCTTATGCAAGTTATTTCAAAAGGATTGTGAATTCATCATGACTGAAGAATGAAAGGAAGCTTTTGACATGCTGATGGAGAAGCTTATTTCGGCACCCATAATTCAACCTTCCAATTGGAGTGAACTATTTGAGATAATGTCGGACGCAAGTAACTACGCCCTTGGCACGGTACTTTGCCAAAGGGTAGGAAGAGCACTCCATGTTATTCAATATGCGTCGATAATGATGAATGAGGCTCAAAGAAACTATACCACCACCGAGAAAGAATTTCTTACGGTAGTGTTTGCTTTGGAGATGTTTCGACCTTATATTCTTGGAGCCAAGGTCATCATGTTCACGGATCATGCTTCCATAAGGCATTTGGTGAACAAGACGGAATCCAAACCCCGTTTAATGCGATGGGTATTACTTTTGAGTGAGTTTGATGTTGAGCTCAAAGACAAAAAAAGGCACAAACAACACGGTGGCGGATCACCTAAGTAGGATTGTGCAAGAAAAACCTCAAGAAGTTTTGCAGTCACCAATACAAGCCACTTTTCTGGATGACACACTTCTAGCCTTGTCTTCCATTGAGCCATGGTATGCTCATATAGTCATCTTCTTTGTTCTACAGGAATTTCCAAAGGGTCTTTCTCGTTCCCAACGGGATAAGATCAAGAGTGATGCTAAATATTATGTGTCGGATGACCCATACCTTTGGATATTTTGTGCTGACCAAGTCATTAGGAGGTGTGTCCCTGATACCAAAGTCATTCCCATTCTTAAATTTTGCCACGAATATGCTGGTGGTGGGCATTTTGGAGCCAAGAAAATGGCTAGGAAAGTCTTGGAAAGCGGTTTATTTTGGCCCACACTATTCCGGGATGCTCATGCTATGGTGAAGGCTTGTGATAGATGCCAAGGAGTTGGCAACATTTCAAGAAGAGGAGAAATGGCACAAACTCCAATGATCTATTGTGAAATATTTGATGTATAGGGCATTGACTTCATGGGGCAATTCCCCGCATCTTGTGGTTACATCTACATCCTTTTGGCGGTGGAATACGTCTCCAAGTGGGTGGAGGCTAAGTCCACCAAGACCGATGATGCAAAGGTAGTTGGAGAATTCATCAAAACCAACATCTTCTCTCGATTTGGTTTTCCTAAGGCCTTGATAAGCGACCGCGGAACTCACTTTTGCAACAAAGCCATTGGAGCTTTATTCAAAAAGTATGGGGTAATTCATAAGGTATCTACCGCCTATCACCCTCAAAACCCCGGCCAAGCCGAGGTTTCTAATAGGGAGATCAAGGCTATCCTTGAAAAGACGGTGAACCCCGACCGCAAGGATTAGAGTTTGAGATTGGATGATGCTTTGTGGGCATATTGCACGGCCTACAAAACCCCAATCGGGATGTCACCCTACCGCTTACTTTTTGGGAAACCGTGTCACTTACTCGTGGAGGTTGAGCATAAGGCTTATTGGGCGGTCAAATCACTCAACTTGCGAATGAGTGAAGCGGGGCTTCATAGGAAACTTCAACTCCAAGAATTGGAAAAATTCGAAATGATGCTTATGAGAATGCTTCTATTTACAAGGCAAGAACAAGAGTATGGCATGACAACATGATTGCAAGAAGAGTGTTCCAAGTTGGAGAGAAAGTCTTACTCTTTTAAAATCGGCTTATACTTTTCTCGGGAAAATTGCGGTCTAGATGGATGGGACCATATGAGGTGGTTCGTGTTTTTCCATATGGAGCAATTGAGATCAAGTGTTTGAAATCCAGGAAGGTTTTGAAAGTGAAGGGTCAAAAGCTTAAGCACCACCATGAGGAAATTTAAATAGGTGAAGTTGGAACACTACACCTTGTTGATCCAACTTATGAAGATTAATGAGAATACAACTTTTTCGAGCCATCGACGTTAAAAAAACGGCAAAATGTTTGTAAATATTTCTTCCCACTATGCCAAATAATCGGTGCAACAATGGTTAGATAAGGTGATATACCGTTGTAATACAAAATACGGAACCGTTATTACATCGACCGTTGTTATTTCGTGACCACGGTTGTTTAAAAGGCGAAACCGTTATGAAATGTAAATAACGGGTTCAGATAACCGTAATACAATATTAAGAACGGTTCAAAAACCGTTGTCTATAATATTGAAACCGTGGTAGTATTAGTCTGAATGCTCTACGGAAACCTATAACAACAGTTTTACTAAAACACAATCGTTGTAAAATAGTAATTATGAAAACGGTTTATGCTTATTAAACCGTTTTAAATGTCATGAATTCGACAACGGTTTGTGATTTTTAAACCGTTATATTATGGATGAGTATGCCAATGGGTTTCTATTTAAATGCGACCGTTTTCAATAGATTTATTGACCACGGTTTTATTTTTAACCGTGATCGAATTTATAAATATTTTTTTAAAAAAATTGTTTTAGCAGGTTCTAGGAGTTGCTGAAATGCTAATTTTTGCAGTAGCAGGTTCCGCTGAAATGATACTGCAAAATAGGATTTCAGCAGTTGCGCATTGCAAAATTTTAATTCTGCAACATCAGAATATTACACAGATTGACCAATTCAACCCAACATCAAAATATTATAAACAGGGTGACCAAAACTAAAAATCCAGCATCAAAATATTCAACCCAGCATCAAAATATTATAAACAGAATATATACATACATTCATAATGAGTGAACTATTGACACTCCGGTAATGAAAGAAAATAAGTGGCCCACTTATTTCTCATGTTGCTGAGGTCTTCCTTCGAATAGGTTGGGTCTTTGTTGTTGATTGTAGGTGGGAACTACAAATCAAATTATACTTAATCAAAATAGACAAAATAAGTGAAATATTATAAAGAATTAAACCCAAGTTACGTTTGAAATAGTTATTAAAACACACTAACCGGTGAGGGTATGTCGATATACTTTCGGGTGATAATCTCCCACATGGACCGACAATAGAAAAAGGCGCAGTCATTTCTGCCTAGTTGTTGTATAGGAGACTATTAATCACATACAAATAAGCTAAATTTGATCAACCTCTCACATAAACATAAATTAAATGATAGGAGTAATTATTAAGAATACACTTACTTTTATCCTGACAAAAGTTGGACTTGATGCTCCCATTATTTAAAACACCCTAATTCATAAATATATACAGGAAATTATAATTAGCATTTGGCTCAGTAATACTAATGGGACATTCAAAGGATCCTCGACTTCAAAGGTCATACAATAACAATTGACATTATAATGTAAGGTTGTAAACTTACTCAGTCATCATCTTTACAAATTTATCAGTGGGAGAATGTCCGCAATAGTCAATCCAGTACACTATGCCTTTTTTCACACTGATTACCATTAGCAGCCAACGCTTGCTATGAAATATTGAAAATTGAACTGTTAGTTCATATACATGCATGTAAGAGTATGTTAATAAATGAATAGAATCGCGATTCATTATAATAAACTACTATACATACTGATTCTCATTGTAATACCCGCCCTTTTAGGGACCCTTTGACCAGCGTTGACTGACCATGGGAGCGGGAGCAGTCTTAGAAAAGTGTGCCAAAACCATCTTGGGCTGCGTGTTAAGAGTGGTACTCGATAGAGTGGAGGCTACTCGATCGAGTAGCTAGGTTACTCGATCGAGTAGGGGGCCACTCGATCGAGTATGTTAGGTACTCGATCGAGTACCTGGTTTTCAGCGAGGGTTTTATATCGCGTTTTGTTAAATCCGCAAATCACTTCCGCCACTTTCCTCCTATCCTTCAGTCGCCTCTTTCCCTTCCCTTCACTTCAAAACCTCCATGGAAGCCTTTTTGAAGATCCTTGAACCTTAGGAGGACTCACTTGTGTCAGGTAGCGGTCTCTTGCTGAGCTTTCCCCCTAATAGGTATGTCATAATCATCATCTGTGTCCTTGTTCTTTTAGTTAGGGTTTGCCTGATAGTAATAGATGATGGTATTCTGGTTATAGGCGTTGCTTGGTCGCTGGATATGTTATCTGTCGGCGTGGATTGGTTGCGGTGGCTTAAAGGTAGGTTCGCCTACTAAGTTTCTGTAGATGGTCTAGCGTGTCAGTTGTTGTGATTGTTTGGTGTTTGCTTAGTGTCGTAATTGTATGGCGATGATTGTGATGGTGATTGTGGTTGTTGTCTCTGGTTCTCGAGATGCGTCTCGGCTGAGTGGGGTCACTTGCGGGAGTGGCTTCACGCCCTAGTTTTGCCCTCTGTGGAACCTGCCACGGGAGGGGATGTGCACATTAATGGTCAGGGTTAACGCTCGGTATGATGAGCGGGGATTTGGTGGGTACGGCTGCGGTCCCCCACTTGCAGGACTGGTCCAGTGGACAGTCAGTGACAGAGATTGGTTGGATTGTCGTGACTGTGTGTGTGAGACTGATGGCATCGTATTGTGTTGTTAGTTGTAGTTGTTATTGCTGTGTCTTATCTCAGTACTGACCTTGTGTGGTTGTTTGTTTGTTATGTGTCTGCCGTGATCCCTTATGGTGAGCAGTCAGTCTTAGCAGGTGTTGATGTTGTTGATAGCTGGAGTCCGGGCAGGGATGAGTCCTCACGAGATATGGCGGTCATAGCGAATAGTCTTTGAGTTGTACCTTTATATCGTATTTTGGGTTAAATCGCTTGTAATATAACTTAATAGTTCTTTTATCGACATTTGATTATTGCTATCCTCGGGCAACCGAGATGGTAACGCCCTTATATCCTAAGGAAGGCCTAGTTAAGGCTCCTCGGAATATGGGGGTGTTACAAACTGGTATCAGAGCGACGATTTTGGAACCTGTAACAAATGAACATAATGAACGTAGGGAGTCTAATAAAATGAACCTGGTGTATGCGTGATGGGAGCCACAGCTGATGCTAGATTTTGGGTGAATAGGCGCCCTCATTTCAAAATCTTGGCCCCGTGACAGTTAAGCCAGTCACATGGTATGGGAATGTGGAGTCCGTGTGTCTATGTGTGATATGTATGTTAATTGTGCCGGAGCTACCTCCGGTTAAGTCTTTGTTGGAATTAATAAGGGTGTGTTAGTGATATATTAGGCCGTGTATGGTAATTGTTGATGAGATTATTGAAGTTCTTTGAATGATTAGTGAGCTTATATGATGGCTAGGAGATATGTGACGAAAGTTTACGTGATAGAAATGCGTGAAAATGTGGAATTGAATGTTGTGACATGAATAGTGAACACGTAGGTGTTTGCTATAAGTTAATGATGACGGGAGTCATCTACGAGTTTATAAATCCACAGTAATCACTATGATGATAGTTATAGTATAGTTGAGTTATAATTCGAAACATAGCATATAGTAATGCGTTTATGCCTACTTGTTGGTTGAAATTTTTCCGCTACGTAATGTTTGATTCGTGCAAGATGAATTGCTTATGATAGAACGTGAAACATGGTAGATTAATTTGTTTTGAAAAGTATGCATTTATGTGATACGTGAAAGAAAGAATTAATGTTAATTATACGCTTCAATTTGAAGTAAACACGAGTTTAGTAGTAACATGTAAAGTAAGTTTAAGTGTATTATGATGGCAGGATTATGTTTAGAAATGATTCGAGTTGGGCAATTTGTGTGGCGTAACGTAATGTATGCTTTAATAGTTGAGACGGTGCGTAGTGATGGTAATGCGTGAGTAAGGGCGATAATCGGTGCCGAATTCCGAACTTAGTTTGGAATCGACACACATGTTGTTTTGCAGGAATCTTCAAGTTACTTCGTACTTCTGTCCGGTACTTAACCATATTTGACCGAGTGAGGGTGCTTACTAGACCGAGTAGGCCTCACTCGATCTAGTTAGGAAGCTATGATGTTGGGATGTGGGAAAATTCCTGCAGATACTCGACGATTTAGCTCCTACTCGATCGAGTAGGGTGGTACTCGATTGAGTACCCTAGGCACTCGATCGAGTAGGTTACTGTGCAGCGAATCCTACGCGTTTCTTAAAACCCCTAATCTTTCTATTTCTTCTTCCTATTCCCCTATACTTCGACACACATAAACTACTCTCAACCCTTATTTCCTCTCAAATCCTCTCATACTCTTGGTTTAGTGGTGATTATTGGGTTAATTTCTTTGCATAATTTCGTTTCCTTACTTTGTTAATCAATCAAGGTATGCTTCCCTTCCTCATTTATACGATTTATTGCTTTGAATGTGTTAGAATAGTGAAATAATCTGAAATTTTGATTCACATGGGTAGGTTGTTGCTTTTGATAGTTGAAATATGATTCACATGCCTCCTTTCCATGTTTGTTGGTGACTAATTGCTGTAAATTAGATTAGAAATTGCAAAATTTGAAATCGAAATTTCTAGGGTTTCCAAAATTGAAATCGATTTTTAGTTGTTTTACAATGGTTAGATGGTAGAATTGAGCCTTAAGTATTGTTTATATCATGTTGGAGGATAGATTTTGATGATTTTACCCTTAGAAAGTTGCCTTAAAACTCCGTCTTAAAAGTGCCTCAAATGGAAATTCGTGATTTATAATTGGAAAATTGATGTTGTGGATGACATTATAAGTATAAGTTGAACTTCAATATGATAATAGAAACGGTAATTGATGAAAATATGCCAAAACTATCGCAGCTGTAAAGACCGTCTGAAAATTCTAATTGAGTTGTTGTTCATAATATTGAAGGGTGATAATGATATATTCCAAATTATTCTCCCCCATGAACTAGTAAGAATGCCTCACATGTGATTAGAAGTATGTTTGGAACAACCTTAGAATCATGCTAGGATATTCGAATTTGTTGAGCATATGTAATCAGCATGATAATTTCTTTCACGACTATGCCTTATGAGTAGTAATAATTTGAGCTGGTATGCCAAATTTTGGAAACTGCTGGTGAACGTGTGTACTTAGCTTAATGTTCAAAGTTAACAGCGTAGATTACGTGCTTCACATGTGGAAAGTTGTTGATAAATTGGTGTGCCTAGCTGAGTATGTCGAATTCAGATTACATGAAGTAAATGTTTCCATGTTTATACAAGTTGTTTGAACTTATGCCTAAAGCAGATGCCGAGACTGAACCTTGGAATCTGCCAAAGTAAACGGGGGAGGGGTAATACACCTGAGATGGGGGAAGGGAGTGGACCTGTGGTACCCGCAGTTCCCGAATATCCTTCAGTTGTTTTTGTTGATTTCAAGCAGAGGGAGCGTTTTGTAGCCTTACAAAAACGCAAAATGAGACCTACGAGGTGTATAGACACTACTGTGTTAGAGGAGTTGGAGATAGAGACGGATGTCCTTCACATTTTCGAGACCTTGGGTCCTATGGGTTTGTATAGGCTGAGGAAACACACTTATCCTTTTCTCACTTTGGAGTTTATGAGCTCCTTTATCTATGACCCCGCTGGCCAGACCGTTGAGTTTCGATTGATGAACACTAGTTTCTTGCTTTCTATGGACCAGTTTGCTTCTCACCTTGGGTTGGCCAAGCCTCCCAAGGGCTCCATCACCGATATCCTTGCTGAGTGCGGTGTATGCCGCCTAAT
Source organism: Silene latifolia (assembly GCF_048544455.1). Classification (NCBI taxonomy): domain Eukaryota; kingdom Viridiplantae; phylum Streptophyta; class Magnoliopsida; order Caryophyllales; family Caryophyllaceae; genus Silene; species Silene latifolia. The sequence continues at coordinate 186,276,182 of NC_133538.1, read as the reverse complement.
GCCTTGCTTGACCGGGAAACCAGCTCCTACCTCGAGTAACATGCTGATTAATGACGTTCAGCATGTTACCTTGAGGGTCTTTCTTCGTTCTCTTTCGAACCTCCTTTATGACAGAAACGATATCAGTAAACTGAATAATCATGAGGTCTTGCTTCTGATGTCTTACCTCAACCCGGAGCGGGCCAGGAAAGTGGTCTTTAATGCTCCTTCTATGGTTTGTGCTGCCCTTGCCTTGATGGCTTCTTCCTCTTCCCGGTACCTGAGTTGTGGTGCTATCGCCACTCGGTTAGCTAAAAAGCTAACCTCTTTTGAGGCCTCTTCGGAGTACGTGCCTCTTGCTACCCCAGTGCCCACCATGGACCGTGACTACTATCTCGACCTGAAGTGGTTGAGGACCTTGGCTGACGGTAGCCTAGCGTGGAGGGTGTGGGGCATGAGTTGGATGAAAATTCCAGCTCCTGAGCACCTCCCACCGACAGAGCCCTTAGAGCCGGCGGTAGTGGCTGTGGATGTGGACGATGAGGAGGAGGAGGAGGAGGATGAGGATAGACCCCGCCAGCTGCAGACCTATCTCATCGACGACACCATCCTCGAGGTGATGCCGGAGCCGACGAAGGGCGAGAATGCGGGTGTTGCGGTGGTGGAGAGACCCAGATTGGGGAGGGGACCCCGTCGAGTGAGGGAGAGGGCCTCGGAGACTAGGCCACAGCCGGTAGCGCCACAGCAGCAGCATCCTTTTCCGTGCTACCCTTACCTCGACACCCCGAGACGCGATCCAGCTACTTGGCAGATAGAGTGTTATCTACCTTGACACTCCGGAACATGCACGAGATGGCGTACGCTCAGGGGATAGGGACCGAGGGACCGCATCCAGTTTGGTGGAGTGGAGTTGGGGACTACTCAGGGGTTTTCCATTCCTACGAGGTGGATCAGTCGACGTGGGGGGCACCTCAGTCCTTTCCTTACGGTGGCTTGACTCCATGGTACGTGGGCCCCGGGAGCGGGAGCGAGGAGTGGATGCGGGGATCGGGTCATCGGGAGCGGTACTTTCGGTGGTGGTGATGATGAGGTGATGTTTGAGCAAAGAATAGCAGGGGAGGAGTGATACTCCTTGTTTTATCCTTGTTGATGGTAGTTGGTGTTAGTGGTTAGTAGTGTTGTTAGACTTTAGTAGTTGTTTTGTTGCGACTTTGATTTGGGACTTGTATTGTTGGCCATAAGGCCAGATTTCATATTTTGATTTGTTGCAGGATATTAGACGCCGGGGAGTCGTTTCGGCTCGATTCTAGATGACAAATATGTGCATGTATGTTAACTTATGACAGGTTTTATAAGAAATTTGGCCTGTAGGTAATCGACAGAGTACCCCGTACTCTATCGAGTAGCTGCAGGAAGAAAAGAGAGAAAAGTTTCTGATCTTGACCTACTCGATCGAGTAGCCAAGACACTCGATCGAGTAGCAGGGCACTCGATCGAGTACCTGTATATACTCGATCGAGTAGCACTGTTACAGGAGATTTTCGAAAATCAAAAGTGTGTAAGTGTTTCATAATTGCGAGCTTAATGTTTAACATAGTTAGTTGTGCGTAGTAAGACCTTTGAACCATTAATTTTATATGTTGGAAGGCAAGTTTCGATTTTATATACAGCGTGATAACGATTAGTGAAGTGGTGACGGTTTCTTGTTGTTTTAATATTACAATATGTCATTTTACCATTTATTCATTGAAGTTACATTTCTTCATACGCTGTGCGTGCAATGTTAACGTGCTTTATCGTTGGCAACTAGTTGTCCCGGAGAGTTATGTATGATTTATAATTTAACAAGTTTATGCTTAGCGAGTAATGTCCACAATAAATAATATGTTTTAACCCATGTCATGAATCAAATATTAAGTAATATGCGTTGAAATTTGGGTGGTGAACTTCGGGGACGAAGTTCCTTTTTAGAGGGGAAGAGTAATGTCGCGAAATAAAAAGGCTGTTTTTGAATAATGTTTTGCTTGTTTATAATGTTGTTGGTATTATGTTTTGCTCTAATTACAAAAAATTCTGAAGTATAACGGATTACTTTAGTTCTTTAAAGTGGATGTGGTTGTATGTTTCAAGAGACGGTCATGAAAAAAATTGTTATAGTGCGATGAATAGTATTTGAATCACGTTGCCGAGTAACATGGTGGCATTAGTTGTACCACATGAAAGTTGATATGAGACATGTTCTAGATTGATAGTTTGATAGTTGTTACTGTATGTTGGGTGATCGTGGGTAGTGATTCGCATTGCGAGTTTGATCTTTTATATATATATAGAGTAACGGTTGACGGTGATAACGCTTGCATGACAGTAGTAAGAATCAATAGGTATAAATGTAGACGGTGATGATGATGACATGGGGGGGGGGGGGGGATGGTATTTCCAAGGAGTTATGGTTTGAGCGGAAAGAGTGGTGAGGTCGTGTTGTTCCCGTGTCTCGAGCGGGAGATAAGTGAGTTGAACTTCGGGGACGAAGTTCTTTTTAAGGGGGGAAGACTGTAATACCTGCCCTTTTAGGGACCCTTTGACCAGCGTTGACTGACCATGGGAGCGGGAGGAGTCTTAGAAAAGTGTGCCAAAACCATCTTAGGCTGCGTGTAAAGAGTGGTACTCGATAGAGTAGAGGCTACTCGATCGAGTAGCTAGGTTACTCGATCGAGTAGGGGGCCACTCGATCGAGTACCTGGTTTTCAGCGAGGGTTTTATATCGCGTTTTGTTAAATCCGCAAATCACTTCCGCCACTTTCCTCCTATCCTTCAGTCGCCTCTTTCCCTTCCCTTCACTTCAAAACCTCCATGGAAGGCTTTTTGAAGATCCTTGAACCTTAGGAGGACTCACTTGTGTCGGGTAGCGGTCTCTTGCTGAGCTTTCCCCCTAATAGGTATGTCATAATCATCAACCGTGTCCTTGTTCTTTTAGTTAGGGTTTGCCTGATAGTAATAGATGATGGTATTCTGGTTATAGGCGTTGCTTGGTCGCTGGACATGTTATCTGTCGGCGTGGATTGGTTGCGGTGGCTTAAAGGTAGGTTCTCCTACTCAGTTTCTGTAGATGGTCTAGCGTGTCAGTTGTTGTGATTGTTTGGTGTTTGCTTAATGTCGTAATTGTATGGCGACGATTGTGATGGTGATTGTGGTTGTTGTCTCTAGTTCTCGAGATGCGTCTCGGCTGAGTGGGGTCACTTGCGGGAGTGGCTTCACGCCCTAGTTTCGCCCTCCGTGGAACCCGCCACGGGAGGGGATGTGCACATTAATGGACAGGGTTAACGCTCGGTATGATGAGCGGGTATTTGGTGGTTACGGCTGCGGTCCCCCACTGGCAGGACTGGTCCAGTGGATAGTCAGTGACAGAGATTGGTTGGATTGTCGTGACTGTGTGTGTGAGACTGATGGCATCGTATTGTGTTGTTAGTTGTAGTTGTTATTGCTGTGTCTTATCTCAGTACTGACCTTGTGTGGTTGTTTGTTTGTTATGTGTCTGCCGTGATCCCTTATGGTGAGCAGTCAGTCTTAGCAGGTGTTGATGTTGTTGATAGCTGGAGTCCGGGCAGGGATGAGTCCTCACGAGATATGGCGGTCATAGCGAATAGTTTTTGAGTTGTACCTTTATATCGTATTTTGGGTTAAATCGCTTGTAATATAACTTAATAGTTCTTTTATCGACATTTGATTATTGTTATCCTCGGGCAACCGAGATGGTAACGCCCTTATATCCTAAGGAAGGCCTAGTTAAGGCTCCTCGGAATATGGGGGTGATACACTCATTGCATGGGGCAAACCCTAAGCTTTTGGGCATCATCAACCGTTCAGCAATTTTCTTGTTGTACTCTTCGTATGTGTATCCAAAGGACTTATGAGAGAACAATTCAGGTGACACGAATCCGTAGTCATGAGAAACCTAGTTCCTCTCAGCCATGTGTGTACACAGGTACCTATTACGTCAAATGGAATGAAGAATATTATTTTCATTAATGATTTAAATAAACATCACTATTCGTAAAACCAAATGCCTAGTTTTAATTAAAAAAATTACTTAATCCAAATTCCAATGTGCATAGCATCTAAGTCGTCAAGTTCGAGAAACTGACACGGTGATTCCCCATCCATATAAATAATGAAGCCGAAACCCATAACATCCTCTTCGATGTCAATCATGAGTACTTCCCCGACAGCTAGCTTCCTTTCAGCCAACTGGTGCAAAGCTACGAACGCTGGAGTACTCAATTTTTGCTTATAATCATCGGTCTGATATTTAGCTTTAAGAGGAACACCAACGTTGGGTGTTTGTACAACCCCGGTCAACAATTTAGAAAACAAAATATATACATTACACGAGACGTCATATATAATTTAAATAACCAAAAAAAAAAGGAAAAACTCACAATCTATTTTTCAAATAATCACTACCTCTTGAATTTTGGGTGGAGAGGCAGTCGAATCAGTGACTTTGGGTGTTGACGTAGTAGTCCTAATTTCAGCCATAATGGCTTCGTGTAACTCCTGAAAATGTAAAAATCCAAATACTTACTATATGTCAGATAAGGTTACACTAATAAATTTAAAGGCGTTCATTATATAAAATGCGTTCGTTTTAGCATAACTACCCCGGAGATGTCAACAGTAATGAATTCTATAGGCCATTGTACAATAGAACCCACGACATCTTGCAAAAGCCAATTTTCACTACATGGTACTATTAGAATACCATACTTCTCCAGATATAACTTGGTCACTTCCACTTCCCTCCATCCCTCACGGGGGGCAATGCCTTCAACCTCAACTCCTCTAGCAACAGTAGTTCTGCTCGATGCCACTGTAGAGGTTTGGTAGTAAAGAACACAAGGCTTCTTGCAAACGACCTACACATTTTTAACTAATTAGTATATATACATGCACCACTTTAAATAATAAATTTAATTAATTAGTATATATACAGCAATTATAAACTAGTCGTAGTAGCTAATACCTCGTCAAAACCCGGAATTGGAGATGATAAGAACGTGTCTTCGGCTCCGACTTCCACGTCATTCTCCCCTGCCTTCATGGCTTCCTCTTCATCTCCCCCATCTCGATCCTTTGCCATGTCTTTTTCACTTCGCATGCCCGCTTTTTTCTTCTTATCCCCTTCTTCCTTTATGACTTGCCGAACCATAACCAACTCTTCTTCAAATGGTATATTCCCCGTTTCCACCATTCTGAGTATCAACCTGGCCATTGTTTTTAGCTGTGTAGTATAAATGAATATGATTAAAATTAGTATAATTTCAGAATATATATATATATATATATATATATATATATATATATATATATATATATATATATATATATATATATATATAAATTATGTTGAATAAAATACAGTATTTATTTACCCTATCATCACCACTCATTGTCCTTCGAGTATTTTTCCCAAAATACGTAGTGATACCAACATGCGTCGACACCCCTCTCACACGACCTGGATGCTCTGCTTTGTCGATTGCCCTAGCAAGAATGTCATCGCGTCCTTTAGGCTTCCATTTTCCTTCCTGTACCTCCTTCCCACAGATTTTCTAGATACACATAAAACCATTATGCAACTAAATTTTATTGAAACTCACAATTATATAACCGACCACCAGTGGTAGGAGTGACACATTTATTCAAACTTACAATTTTCTATTTGACGACCGTATCATATGGAGTTTCTTCTAACTTTCCATTCTTAGGAGTGTGACCGGCCACCCAAGCGTCGTGACGATTGAAAGTTCCAAGCTTCTTCTTAGTCAATCTATAACCACCTCTGGAGCCATGAAAGACGCTCTCTTTCTTTGAAATGTTCTCTTGGTTCTGCCTACTCATAGTCTTCATAAAATGAATTATATCGAGTAATGTAAGCATATTTCATTACTTATTAAGTGATTATTAATAAAGTGATCCCAATGAGTCGCAAATAAATTACCTTAAACTTGTCAGACTGCCTATAAGCAATAAAGTTAATCCAATCTTGCTGGCTGACAAACTTATACTTATTCTTTGGTGGGTTCTTGATTATCTACCCGGTCTTCTTGTCGAACAAGTGGTTCTGAGCAATCTTTAACTTCCATGATCTGAAGGAATCCCCTTTCTTTCTTCTAAGGTAACCATCATATTCTTGGGGGACGGTGTAAGCTGCCTGTATATATGGCGAGCATATTTGGTTAGTTTTGGCTATAACACATATCGAATACTAAGATAATTTCATCTCACTGTATTTATTATTATATATACATACCTTTATTCTCCCCCATAGCTTTTCCTTCTTGTCTTGACTCAACTGATTGATACGCGGCAAACCAAGAGGCACATACTCTACTAAATAATAACCAATCCAAGTCGCGAAATTTGCAGCAAAATCACCATCTGGCAGTGTAACACCTCCATATTCAGAGGAGCCTTAACTAGGCCTTCCTTAGCATATAAGGGCATTACCATCTCGGTTTCCCGAGGATAGTAATAATCAAATGTCGATAAGAGAACTATTATGTTATAATACAAGTGAATTAAAATCAGCAACGATATAAAAGATACAACTCAAAGACTACTCTATAAAGCTATCGAATCTCGTGAAGACTCATCCCTGCCCGGACTCCAGCTATCAACAACATCAACACCTGCTAAGATCGACTGCTCACCATAAGGGATCACGGAAGACACATAACAAACAAAACAACCACACAAGGTCAGTATTGAGATGAGACACGACAAAATTAACTACAACTATCAACACCATACGACGCTATCAATCTCACAAACAATCACAATAATCCAAACAACCTCATCCTTTGATCGATCGTCCACTGGACCACCACGCCAAAGGGGGGACCGCAGCCGTACCCACCAAATCCCCGCTCATCTTATCGAGCGATAACCCTGTCCATTAATGTGCACATCCCCTTTCATGACGGGTTCCACGAAGGGCAAAACTAGGGCGTGAAGCCACTCCCGCAAGTGACCCCACTCAGCCGAGGATGCACCTCGCGAACCAGAGACAAACATTCACAGACAGCTGAAACGTAACAACCAACAAACTGTATGTACCAACCAACTACAGCATTCATGTTGCCACACAACGCAGCCATAACGCAACAACAAAGATACGACGATCGACTGCACCGGACTATCTACGTAAACCGAGTAGGCGAACCTACCTTTAAGCAATCGCAACCAATCCATGCCAACATATGACATATCCAAAGAATCAAGCAAAGCCTATAACCACAACACAACATCTATTACTACCAAGCAAACCCTAACTGCAAAGATGAGGATACGGATGATGATTATGACATACCTATAAGGAGAAACCCGGCAAAAGACCGCTACCCGACTCAAGTAACGCTCTCCTAAGGCACAAGGATCTTCAAAAGGCTTCCATGGAGGTTTTATGGTGAAGAGGAGGGAAATAGGCGACCAAAGGATAGAAGGAAAGTGGCGGAAATGATTTGCGAATTTAACAAAACGCGATTAAAAACCCTCGCCGAAAACTCGATACTCGATCGAGTACCCGACATACTCGATCGAGTGTCCCCCTACTCGATCGAGTAACCTAGCTACTCGATCGAGTAGCCTCTACTCTATCGAGTACCACTCTTAACACGTAACCCAAGATAGTTTTGGCACGCACTTCTAAGCACTATTCCCGCTCCCAAGGTCAGTCAACGTTGGTCAAAGAGTCTCTAAAAGGGCGGGTATTACAGTCTTCCCCCCTTAAAAGAACATCGTCCCCGAAGTTCAACTCACCTATATCCACACAAAAGACACGGGAAAACACGACATCACCATCCTTCCTACTAGAGTCATTACCCCCCCCCCCGGAAATACCATCCCCCTTGTCATCATCATCACTGTCTACCGCTCTATTCATAACGACTCTTACTACTATCATGCAAACATTGTCATCATCAACTGTCACTCTATATGTATACATCGGCTCCTACAAACTATCATATATAAAACATCAACCTCGCAATACGAAGCAGCACAATCAAGGATCACCCATCATATGATAACAACTATCAACAAGAAACATATCTCATATCAACTTCATGATGCACAACTAACACCACCGTGTTACTCACTAATTCATTCTATTACGACACCTTGCACCACAACTAGCTTTTTATGGCCGTCAATAAAACATACTATCACATTCACTTCAATGAACTAAAGTAACCACTTACACTTCATATAAGCAATGTGATCAAAGTACTATAAAATTTTGTAATTAAACAACAAAACATTATAAACAAACAACAACATAATTTTAAAATCAGCCTTTTTATTTTGCGATATTACTCTTCCCCTCTAAAAAGGAACTTCGTCCTCGAAGTTCACCACCAAAATTAGCACACATATTATCCATTACTTGCTTCATAACATAAATTAGAACCATATTATTTATTATGGACATTACTCGCTAAGCATATACTCATTAATTTATAAATCGTACACAAACCGCCGGAATAACTAGCCGTCGTCGATAAAGCATGTTAATATCGTGTGCACAAATGTATGAAAAGATGTAACTTCGATGGATAGATAGTAATATGGCATATGTAATATTAAAACAACAAGAAACCGTCACCACTTCACTACTTATGACAAAGTTGCATATAAAACCCAAGCGCAACGTCTAACATATAAAATTAACGGTTCAAAGGTGTTACTACGCACTAATAACCACATTAAACCTCAAACGTGCAGTTATAAAACAATTGGACACTTTTAATCTTTGAAAACTTCCTGTAACAGTGCTACTCGATTGAGTATGTAGTGGTACTCGATCGAGTGCCATGCTACTCGATCGAGTGTCTTGGGTACTCGATCGAGTAGCCCAGAGATCATAATGATTTATTTCTTTCCTCCCTGCAGCTTCTCGATAGAGTACGGGGTACTCTGTCGAGTACCTACAGGCCAAAATGCCTTATAAAACCTGTCATAAACCAACATATATATACATAGCCATCACATAGCTTGGGTCAGGATGATTTCCCGACCCCAAAATCAACCCTGCAACAATGTTAAGTAACAAACCCGGCCTTATGGCAACCAATACAATTTTATAACCAAAGTTTCAATGAAAATAACTACCAAGATCTAACAACACTACCAACATCTACTCCCAACGACCATAAACGAAGATAGAAACAAGGAGCATCACTCCTCCTGCTGCTGCTGCTGCTGCTCAACCATCACGTCATCATCACCACCACCACCTCCAGACGTACCCGCTCCTGATGAACCAAAACCCGCATCTACTCCTGCTCCGGCTCCCGGACTCACGTACCATGGGGTGAAGCCACCATAGGCAAAGGACTGAGGTGTCCCCCACGTCGACTGATCCACCCCGTAGGAGTGGAAAACCCCACTATTGTCCCCTGCTCCACTCCACCAAACCGGATGCGGTCCCTCGGTCCCTATCCCCTTAGTGTACGCCATCTCGTGCATATTCCTGAGTGTCAAAGTAGATGAAACTCTCTCTGCTAAGTAGCTGGATCGCGTCTCCGGGGTGTCAAGGTAAGGGTAGCATGGAAAAGGACGCTGCTGCTGCTGAGGTGCTACCGGTTGTGGCTTAGTCTCCGAGGTCCTCTCCCTCACTCGACGGGGTCCTCTTCCCAACCTGGGTCTGTCCACCACAACCGCCGCGTTCTCGCCCTTCGTCGGCTCTGGCATCACCTCGAGAATCGTGTCGTCGATGAGGTAGGTCTGCAGCTGGCGTGGTCTATCAACATCCTCCTTCTCCTCCTCATCATCAGAGTCCACATCCACAGCCGCCGGTACTAAAGGCTCCGTCGGTGGGAGGTGCTCAGGAGCTGGAATCTTCATCTAACTCATACCCCACACCCTCCAAGCTAGACTACCGTCAGCCAAAGTTCTCAACCATTTCAGGTTGAGATAGTAGTCACGGTCCATGGTAGGCACTGGGGTAGCCAAAGGTACGTACTCCGAAGAAGCCTTAAAGGAGGTTAGCTTTTCAGCTAACCGAGTGGCGATAGCGCCACAACTCAAGTACCGTGAAGAACCAATAGCCATCAAGGCAAGGGCAGCACAGACGATGGAAGGAGCATTAAAGACCACTTTCCTGGCCCGCTCCGGGTTGAGGTAAGACATCAGAAGCAACACCTCATGATTATTCAGTTTACTGATATCCTTTATGTCATTAAGGAGGTTTGAAAGAGAACGGAGAAAGACCCTCAAGGTAACATGCTGAACATCATTAATCAGCATGTTGTTTGAGGTGGGAGCTGGCTTTCCGTTCAAGCAAGGCATTAGGCGGCAGACACCGCACTCAGCAGGTATATCAGTGATAGAATCCTTGGGAGGCTTTGCCAACCCAAGGTGGGACGCAAACAGATCCATAGTCAACAGAAAACTGGTGTTCATCAACCGAAACTCAACGGTCTGGGCAGCTGGGTCATAACTAAAGGAGCTCATAAACTCCAAGGTAAGAAAAGGATAAGAGTGTTTCCTCATACTATACAAACCCGTAATGCCCAAAGTCTCGAATATGTGACGGACATCCGTCTCTTTTCCCAAATCCTCCAACAGTGTAGTATCTATACACCTCTTGCGCTTTTGCAATTCTACAAAACGCTCTCTCTGTTTGAAATCTACAAACACAACAGAAGGGTACTCCGGAACTGCAGGTACCACGGGTCCACTCCCTTCCCCCATCTCAGGTTGGGTAACCCTCCCTCGTTTACTCTGACGGGTCCCTACGTTCGGACTCGGCATCTATTCCAGCATATGACTTAAGCAACTTGCATAAATATGTAAAGCATCTACTTCACGCAATTTGGACCTTACATACTCATCTAAGTACACAAATTCATCAACAAATTCGACATGTGAAGCACATAATTCATGCCATTAACTTTGAACACTCAGCTAGGTACACACATTCACCAACAGTTTCCCAAATTTGACACATAACTTCAGTTTAGAGCAACTCATAGACAATAGTTGTGAAAAATTTATCATGGAAAACACACATACCCAACCAATTCCAACATCCTAGCATGATTCTAAGGTTACTCTATACACCCATGTAATAACATGTGAGGCATTCGTACTAGCTCATGGAAAAGTAATTTAGGACATATCATCATCACCTTCAATATTAGAGACAAATAAGTCAATTAAACTTGTCAGACGGTCTCTACAGCTGTAATTATTTTGACATATTCTTCATCATTTAACATCACTACTATCATATTAAAGTTCAACCTTTACCTAAGCAGTCATATACAACACCAAATTCCAAATATAGCAACCGAATTTCCACTTGGGGCACTTTTAAGACGGAGTTTTAAGGCAACTTTTTAAGGTGATAATCATCAAAATTCATTCTTCAACATGATATTAACAATGTATAGTACTCAATTCTATCATCTAATCCTTGTAAAACGATCAAAATCAATTTCGATTTTTGTAAACCCTAGAAATTTCTGTTTCAACTTGGCAAATTTCTAGTCTATTCTACAGCAATTAATCACCAATAATCAAGGAAGGGAAACATGTGAATCATATTTCAACAATTAAAAGCAACAAATTGATCATATGAATCGAAATTTTCGGGTTATATAATCATCCTCAACAAATTTAAAGCATAAAGACATGTAAATAGGGAAGAAATCATACCTTGATTAAGTAGAAACGTAAAGGAACGGAATTAAGCAAAGGAAATAATTCCAAATCAACCACTACCAACACAAGATATGAGAGATTTTTGAGGATTTGAGAGCTTAGGTCACGAAAAGAAGTGGAAGGAATGAGAGGAATACGAAGAATAAGGGTTTTAAGAAACCCGTAAGATTCACTGCACAGTAACCTACTCGATCGAGTGTCTTGGGTACTCGATCGAGTACCACCCTATTCGATCGAGTAGGTGCTATTTCGTCGAGTATCTGCAGAAATTTTTCCACATCCCGACGTCATAGCTTCCTAACTAGATCGAGTGACGTCTACTTGGTCTAGTAAACACTCACACTCGGTCAAGTATGGTTAAGTACTCGGTCAGAAGTACGAAGTAAATCGAAGATTCCTGCAATAACAACATCGCGTGTCGATTCCAAACTAAGTTCGGGATTCGGCACTAATTATCAAGCTCATTCCCGCATTACTATTATTACTAAGCATACCATATCGTCAAACAAATAAGGTTTATTCCACCTTACGCTACACAAATTACCCAACTCGGTTTACTTTCTACCGAATCATTCATAAACATAATCACGTCATCATATTACACTTAAACTTACTTTACACATTACTACCAAATTCGTGTTCACTTCAACTTGAAGCATATAATTAACATTACTCCATTCTTTCATTTAACATATAATTACACACTCCTCATAACAAATTAATCTATCATGTTCCACATTCAATCATAAGCAAATCATCTTACACAAATCAATTATTACGCAGCGGAAAAAAAAATTTCAACCAATAAACAAGGCATATACGCATTACTATATGCTATGTTTCATATTATAACTCAACAATTCTATAACTATCATTATTGTAATTACGGTAGGATTTATAAACTCGTATATGACTACCGTCATCATCAACTTATAGCAAACACCAACATGTTCACCCTTCATGTCACGACATACACTTCCACATTTTCACGCATCTCTATCACGTAAACTTTTGTCACATATCTCATAACCATCGTATAGGCTCACTAATCGTGCCAAAAACTTCACTAATTCCACCAACGATTACCATACACGGCCCAAATACCACTATCACACCCCTATTAACTCTAACAAAGACTTAAGCAGAGGTAGCTCTGGCACAATTAACATACATATCACACATATACACACGGACTCCACATTTCGATACCATGTGGCTGGCTTAAGTGTCATGGGGCCGAGATTTTGAAATGAGGGCGCCTACTCACCCAAAACCTAGCATCAGCTGGGGCTCCCATCACACATACACCAGGTTCATTTTATTAGACTCCCTACGTTCATTTTTTTTATTTGTTACAGGTTCCAAAATCGTCGCTCTGATACCACTTTGTAACACCCCCATATTCAGAGGAGCCCTAACTAGGCCTTATATAAGGGCATTATCATCTCGGTTGCCCGAGGATAGTAATAATCAAATGTCGATAAGAGAACTATTATGTTATAATACCAGTGAATTAAAATCAGCAACGATATAAAACATACAACTCAAAGACTACTATCTAAAGCTATCGAATCTCGTGAAGACTCCTTTTTCGCCTCGTATGCACGCATTTCTATGTTATTCTCGTAGTTTTGTATTGCTAAATGCCCCGAATAGGCTACTTTGGTTTGGTTTGTCTTAATTACAGGAACAGACCCGAAAGTAGTGGAATCGTACCCTTTTCAGTCCTTTTAGCATGCATTTATGGAGATGGAAGGTTTTGAACAGAAGGACTGTACCTCGGGAAGCGTGAAGGAGTCTCGGAAGCTAACCAAGTGAAGAACACGAGCTGTTTCAGTAGCTGGATGCTCGATCGAAGGATTTTCTGTTCGATCGAGTGAGGATGGTGGTCAAGGAAGCTCGATTGAGTCCCTGCTGAACTCGATCGAAATGTGGCATTTGGAGTTTACTCGATCGAAGACCCTACTTGTTCGCTCGAGAGGTTTTTCTGGAATGGTGCTCGACGAGGAGTCTCAAATCGCTCAATCGAGTACTTTGCTTTGTTACACGGGATTTTTATTTCGTGTTAACCTTAATTAGTATCTTAGTTTCTATAATAAATATCTTCCCTATTTAAGGGAAGACGTAATTAGGTTTAATCATTCTGGGTTTTCTCTTAATTACTCTTTAATCTGAGAAACTTTCTTAAGAAAACTTTATTTCTTCCCTTTCCCTTTCGGACGTTGCTCTTGCTCTTGTGCCGGATTCTGAACTTTGTAATCTTTCTCTACTCTCTATACTTAATCAATTTCATCTTTTGCATTCTTAATTACTAGTTTCTTAATTATTGTTTTAATTTTTGTTATAGTTTAGTTTATGCAATTTTATTCTCTTAATTTCTATATTATGTCTCTTGCTTTCACATCTATTCTTGCTTGTTTCTTTAATATCATTAGTAGCTAATTCTTTCTATGTTAGGATTAGGGGAGCCATGGTAATGAATAAATGAAGAGTCTATCGATCCGAAATACTCAAGAGGGGGGGGGGGGGTGAATTGAAGATTAAAAACTTTAACCTACTTTTTCGATTGCACGTGTATAATTAATTATTTAAAGTTTATTGATTAAACTTTAACTAATCAATTAATTAACGAATTAAAACAATGCCAATAAACGAAAGAGAAAGAGAGACACACGGATTTTTGAAGTGGATCAGTTTCACAAATCGAAACCTACGTCCACTATTCTCGATTAATAAATTTAGTACCTTTCTACGGATTACAAATTTACTAACCCAACCCAAGTCGTACAACTAACCCTAGTTATAACTCAAATGAGTATCGCTAAATACTCGAGTGACTAACTTACGCTAATAAGAAAGCACTAATGATTCTTCTAAAAGTTCACGTTAGTGAACGAGTAAGAAATCAATTAAGCACTATTATCTTATAACGATAACAAAAGAATCAATGCACAAGTGAATAAGACGCACGACCTTTCAAAATAACAAAACGGTTTCCACGAAACCCTAGAGGCCGAAACAACAGATATGTAAACAAATCATATCTTTGTTATTTCTTTCCTTAAAATCTTAGGAGATAATAGAGAATATTCAAAATATAATTTTATCAATTATTCTCCTATTATCTTTTCCTTAAATCTTAAGATATGATAAGATTTTCCATAACAAAAATATTCTTATCATATATAACCATATCAAGTTAAATATAAAAGATATGTTAAGATAATTCTAGAGAATAAAATCTTAACAATAACAACTTTTATTCTTGGCTTACAGAAACAAACACGGCTCATATGCCTTATTTTTCGTGAAAACCCTAGCTTGATATTAGGTTAGATTTAGGGTTTAAGAGTATGATATATTAGAAACCTTAATTACCAATATGACTCAACTCATAATTTGACCCAACATAATTACTAATTATAAGATTAAAATAAAACCACACTCAATATGAATATCGGATACCATAGATACAGTTTGGACGTACCAATGAGATATCGTAAAATTCTCTTTACGGCCGTCATATGAGATTCCTTGGGAGATGATTGATATCTCGCACAAACGCATACACAGAACATGATATCTGGTCTACTTGCAGTTAAATATAGCAATGACCCAATCATTCCTCGGTAAGTTGTTTCATCAACTGACTTACCATCTTCATCTAGAGTTAATTTCTTATCTACGACCATTGGAGTAGACATAGCATGGGAATTTTCCATTCCAAATTTTCGAATTAATTCGTTAATATATTTCTGTTGATGAATTTTGATGCCTTCCTCAGTTTGTTGAATTTGCAGACCTAGGAAGAATTTCAATTCTCCCATTATGCTCATCTCAAATTCGGAAGTCATCAACTCCGAAAAATACTTGCACAAATTGCGCTTGGTTGATCCAAAAATAATATCGTCGACGTAGATTTGAACAACCAAAAGGTCAGAATCCTGGGATTTTAGGATTAGGGTTTTATCCACAGATCCTCTCTTAAATCCATTGTCAAGTAGAAATTTCAATAATCTGTCATACCAAGCCCTAGGTGCTTGTTTCAATCCACACAAGGCCTTGTCTAATTTAGAGACATGGTCTTCAAATTTGCTATCCTTAAATCCAGGAGGCTGTTCTACGAAGACTTCTTCTTGTAGATATCCATTTATAAATGATGTCTTGACGTCCATTTGGAAGAGTTTCATTCCCTTATGGGTTGCGAATTCTATCAGAAGTCTAATAGCTTCAAGACGAGCCACAGGTGCAAAGGTCTCGTCATAATCTATTCCTTCTTGTTGATTATAGCCTTGTATCACCAATCTTGCGTTATTTCAAACTATGACCCCAACATTGTCTAATGTATTTCTAAACACCCATCTGGTTCCAATTACAGATCGATCCTTGGGTCTAGGAACTAAGTGTTAAACATTGTTCCGTTCGAATTGTTGAAGCTCTTCTTGCATAACTATAATCCAATCTAATTCTGCGAGAGCTTCCTTAATATTCGTTGGTTCAATAGTTGATAGAAACGAATAGAAGGAATAGAAATTGTTCAAGGATCATCGCGTTTGAATACCCTTCTTAATATTACCAAGAATGCTTTCCATAGGGTGTGAATTCTTATATTTCCATTTCATTGAAGTACTTGGTTCTTCAGCATTTGAACTTTATCCAAATTCATTTGGCTCAGAATTCAAGGACGTTCCCCCTAAATCTAATCCAGGTGTTGTAGTAGAGTCGGGTATAACTTCGGACTTGTCACCTTGATTTAGATTCAATGTCATCATCTATAACATTGGATTGGGAATCCTTATCTTGAGACAATGTTATAGTATCATCAACTATAACTTTATTTTTCTTCTTTTTGTCTTTTGAAGAGTGATCAAACTCATCATTTATTCTTTCAATCTCATTGTCCTCCGTTTCCAATTCTGGAGGATCATTTCTAAAAAGACGAAAATCAGGTTCATCCATGTCTTCTTCCTCATACTGTAAGGGCTTATCAAACACATTATCTTCATCAAAAATAACGTGAATACTTTCTTCAATACAGACTGTTCTTTTATTGAAGACCTTATAAGCCTTACTATGATCCGAATAACCTATAAAAATAGCCTCATCACTTTTAGGGTCGAACTTACTTAACCTATTTTTACCATTGTTATGAACAAAACACTTACTCCCAAAACAACGAAGATGAGAGATATTAGGTTTACGACCACTTAGAATTTCATAAGGGGTTTTTCTGTAGGATAGGTCTTATCATAACACAATTATAGATATAACATGAAGCACTAATGACTTCAGCCCAAAAATTACGAGGTAGACCACTACACAAGAGCATTGTACGAGCCATATCTTCTAGTGTTCTATTCATACGCTCGACCACACCATTTTGTTGAGGAGTTCGTGGTGCAGAAAAGTTATGTCCTACACCATTAACTCTACAATATTCTATAAAGGCTTGATTATCAAATTCGGTGCCATGATCCGTACGAATAGACACGAGGTTAGTCTTATATATATTTTGAACAAGTTTCATAAGACAAACAAACTCATCAATAGTCTCATCTTTTGAATGAAGAAAGATAAGCCATACATACCTTGAGTAATCATCTACGAGGACGAAGACATACCTGGATCCTCCTCTACATCTTACCTTAATGGGACCACACAAGTCCATATATATTAATTCCAAAGCTTAATTCATGCTTACCACTCTTTTAGGTCTGAATGATGATCTCACATGTTTGCATCGAGCACAAGTATCACACATCTTATCTTGATCGAACCTGATTTTAGGTAGTCCTTCAACCAAGTCCCATCTCTTGAGTTTACTCAAAATAGATGATCAAATGTGACCAAAATGCTTGTGCCACAAACAAGGATCGTCAAGTGTAACTTTCATGCACGAAAAAGAGTTAGTAGGCACAATATTTAAATCTACATACATTTGGCATGAAAATTACGCTTGGCAATTCTAGCGGTAACGGTTTCTACATACATTTGGGATCATTTGGAGCTCATTTGGTAGCATTTGGTAACGGTTTTAGGCAATTCTAGCGGTATTTAATCAATTCCGAGTGCTTTATCGTTTAGCAAGTTTTCTAGTAAATAATGAAGTGCCAAGTGACCAAGAGAAGCATCAAAGGAAGGGTGAAGAATAAGTATTGAAGAAACATCATAAGGAAGCTTTCCAAAGATCAAGCAAGGAACGATTTGGAAATGCACTCCAGCAGCTTTCTCGCACGGTGCGAGTTTCCTGCTTCCATTTCTCGCACCGTGCGAGTTTTCTGGGTTTTACTCCGTTTTGTATTACGGGCTTCTTCCATCTTAAGCCCATGGATATTAGGTTATGTTAGACTATATATAGTGTGTTTTCCTCTAGATTAACACATCTTATGCTTACTTTAATTAATCAAGTTGTAATTTTGGGAATTATTCATCTTTTGATTGGGTTTAGATCTACTATGGAGAACTAATCTCCTCTTCTTAATCCGGTTCAAAGGTGTGATCTTTGGTTGTAAGACTACCTAATCTTTCCTTGATTTTCATTATCATTTTTAATCCTTTGTGTTTATTGATTGAATTTTGGAAACCTTGTTTAAATTGATTAATTAAGTGTGATTTCCTTGTTGCTTAATTAATCAAGTTCCTTAATTTATTGTTGTTGGGATTATTAAGTGTGATTTCCTTGTAATCTCATCTTTGCAGCACCTTGTTATTATGATAACGAATGTGATTTCTTCTTGGCTTAATTAGCAAGTAAAGTATTAACTTGTAATTAGGCATTAATCGTGTTTTCATTGTGTCTAATTACCCTTATTGAATCTCTAATGCTTTTATCTTCTTATTAATTTAACCAATGTATGTGATTTCTACTTGGTAAGATTGATAAGTTGGGTTATTTGATTAAGTGTGATTTACTTATCATTTAAACATTATTAAGGAGATTTAGGAGAATAATCTCCACAATAAGGTGATAATATTTAAACAAAGGATTGATCTTGTGGTTTTACTAACCAAAGTGTCTCACTTTATTGAGTCGGATTAAGTCTCTCTTAAACTTGATAAATTTTCATCTTAGAACTTGTTTGTTTGATTACTTGTTACACACACTTATTTGAATTTCGTTTTGTTGTCTTGAAAACCACCCCCCCCCCTTTTTACATACTTGTTGTTAATTTATCACAATTGTTCTAGTTGCTCTTTTGAATTCACCATCGCAAAACCCTCCTTCTCTTAGGTTCGATCCCATTGCTTGCTACTTTACTAGTTTATAATTAGTATTAATTAGTACGTATTGCGGTATATAAATTGTTAATTTTGGCCGTCTTATATAGCGACGTTTTAGGCGTGTCAACTTTTGGCGCCGTTGCCGGGGAAGGTAACAGTTTTGCTAGTGTTTTTGTTGGTGTTTTTAGAATAGTTGTGTTAGTTAATTTTCACTTCACTTTTGTTACTGTTTTGTTCATTACTTGTGTGAACCTTTTTGATTGTGTGCTTTGGTGTATAATTGTTTATGGTCAATACTAGGAATTCAAGTGAACCCCTTTTTCCACTCAACCCGGAAATTGAAAGATCACTTGCTTGGATAAGAGGAGGTATTAGAAGAGAGATCCCGGTTATTCAAGAAATTAATCCCGAGACTCAACAAGGCCAAGAGGAAGATAACATCATCTCCTTTGAAACCGATCAACAACCTATAAGAATCATCAAGGGTGATGCCGAGAATCCACCACTCAATGGTGAACAAAGGGAGGATCCACCAAGGCCTAGGACCATCAAAGAACTCACCGCACCAGACCTTACACAAGCCCCCTTGTGTATCTCCTTTCCGGCCTTAGCCGAAAATGCCACCTTTGAACTTAAGTTCGGGCTCATCCACCAATTGCCCCAATTCCATCGACATAGTACAGAGGATCCCAATAACAATTTAAACAAATTCCATGTAGTTTGCTCAAGCATGAAGCCTAATAGGGTTATCGACGAGCAACTTCAATTAAGAGCCTTCCCTTTTTCACTCAAGGACGCGGCAAATGATTGGCTCTACTATCTCCCCACCGGGAGCATTACTACTTCGAATCACATGAAGAAGGCCTTCCTAGAGAAGTATTTTCCCGCTAGTCTCTCCTCTCAATTAAAGAAAGAAATAAGTAATGTTGAACAAATGGATGGAGAGAACTTGTATGATTATTGGGAGAGGTTCAAAAAACTTCTTGCTAGTTGTCCATACCATGAGTACACCGACCACGACCTACTCTTGAACTTTTGTGGTGGTCTCCTTGAGGATGATTCTAGGATGATTAAAGCCGCTACACAAGGAGGGATTGAGTACATGTCGGTATAAGAGGCAAATTATTTGATTGAATGATTGGTGGGAAGTTCTGGGAATTTCGGGAGAAGAGTTAAGAAGGCAAGTGTGGCATTTTCTTCAAAGCAAAACTCCAACCATATGGAAGACAAAGTCGATTTTCTTACCAACTTGGTTAAGGAACTTGCAAAAGGGAATGGTAGTACATCTCATGGGAAATTTTGTGGTCTTTGTAATGATCCAACCCATCCCACCAATGGGTGTCCATCCTTGCAAACGGAGGAAGAAAGTGAAGCGGTGAAGGCTCTTGGGTTTAGGAAATTTGACCCATATTCCAATACTTACAATGAGGAGTGGAAATCTCATCCAAATATGGGTTGGGGTGGGAATCAAAATCAAAACCAAAAGGGACCCTCAAATTCTTCATTTTAAAAGCCAAATCAAAATCAAAACCAATCACAAAATTCCATGGAAGATATGATAAAAACACTTGCCTCCAATCAAGTGGCTTTGCAAGCCAATACCAAGGATTTTCAAACCGCCGTGCTTCAACAAAATCGGCTCACCGAATCTAGGATTCGTAACCTTGAGACCCAAGTTGGTCAAATTCTCAACACACTCACTACACAATCCACTCAAGGAGGGATACTCCCTTCTCACACAATTCCTCCACCCACTAAGGAACAAGCAAAAGCGGTCTCTTTGAGGAATGGTAGAGAGTTGGTTGAGGCACCCAAGGCTCATAAGAAATCAAGGCCACTTCCAATTGTTCATAAAGTGGAGGATGTAGTTAAAGATGAAATTGAAGTAGTGGTGGAACATGGAAAAGCATCTACACCCGATCAAGTGAGGATCAATGAACCACTACCGGAATACGAGCCACAAGCTCCATTTTCAAGTGCTTGGAATGACACAAGGATAATTGACAAGAATACTTCAAGCCTTTACGATATCTTCCGTAAAGTGGAGGTAAATATTCCACTTCTTGACCTACTTAGTAGTGTTCCCAAACATGCAAAATTTTTGAAAGAGTTGTGCACTACTAAGAGGGCCAACAAGGCAAAAAGTATGAAGAAAGTGAGGGCTAGTGAACATGTGTCGGCAATGTTTCAAAAATGTTTGCCACAAAAATGTGGTGATCCAGGCATGTTCACCACCCCTTGCAAAATTGGTGAAATGGATTGTCAAAATGCTATGCTTGATTTAGGTGCATCTATTAATGTCTTGCCCACTTACCTTTATGAGTCTCTTGAGATGAGACCTTTGAAACCGACTCGTAAGGTCATTTCTTTGGCCGATAGGTCCAACATCTACCCTAAAGGAATTGTTGAAGATGTCTTGGTGAAGGTGGCGGATATGATTTCCCCCGCCGACTTCTATGTAATTGAAATGGAACCCGAGAAAGGCTCAACTCCCATTTTGTTGGGAAGGCCTTTTATGAGAACTTTCAACACCAAGATAGATGTGTCTAGTGGATGCCTTACACTGGAGTTGAAGGGCAAAATATTGAATATAGCATACATGAGGCAATGAAATACCCTACCGAGACCTCTTCTTTGTGTTTTCTTGAAGTTTTTGAACCAATTATTCAAACCGTGTATGACTTGTGTAAAAGTGACACCTTGGATGTTGCTTTAACTAATGGAATGGTTAGAGAGGATATGGGGTATGTTTTGTCTTGTAATTTTCAGGAAACTATCTAAGAGTTAGAGGAAAATCCCCCAATGGAAGAGTGGGAAGAGAAGGAAGCAATGTAGAGGGCAGAGAGGAATTCGCACCGTGCGAAAAAACAGAGCCCAAAACTCGCACGGAGCGAGTTGTCTGCTGTCCAGGATTTTTGCTTCCTTTCATCCACTTTGTTAGAAGAGAAACCAAAGGAGAAACCCATTCCTTCTATTGTCAAGGTCCCTATTGTTGAAATGAAGCCCTTGCCAAGACACTTGAAGTATGCTTTTCTAGGAGATGAAGAAACTTTACCAGTAATTATTTCAAACAGGGTTTCAAGTGAGCAAGAAGAGGCTCTCATTCGAGTTCTAAAGCAACACAAGGAAGTAATTGGGTGGACAATGGCCGACATCAAAGGCATTAGTCCCACTTTATGCATGCACCGAATTCTTTTGGAGGATGAAGCCAAACCCGTTCGCCAACCACAAAGGTGTTTGAACCCCCCAATGATGGATGTTGTCAAAAAGGAGGTACTCAAACTCCTTCATGTATGTATGATCTATCCCATCTCCGATAGTCAATGGGTTAGTCAAACCCAAGTTGTACTAAAGAAGTCCGGGCTAACAGTAGTCGAAAATCATGAAGGTATTTTGATTTCCACTCGAGTTCAAAACGGGTGGCTAGTATGTATCGACTACCGTCGGCTCAATGCCGTGACTCGAAAATATCACTTCCCACTTCCCTTCATAGATCAAATGTTGGAAAGGTTAGCGGGAAAATCTTTTTATTGCTTTTTGGATGGATTCTCGGGTTATTTTCAAATTCCAATTGCACCCGAGGACCAAACAAAGACCACTTTCACATGTCCCTTTGGAACATTTCCCTATAGAAAGATGCCTTTTGGTCTTTGTAATACACCGAGAACGTTTCAAAGGTGCATGTTGAGCATCTTTTCGGATCATGTGGAGGACTTTATTGAAGTGTTTATGGACGATTTTACCGTTCATAGACAATCTTTTGAGGATTGTTTGAGTCATATTGCGTGGGTTTTGCAAAGATGTATTGATACCAACCTCGTTATTAACCATGAGAAATGCCATTTTATGGTTGATGAAGGAATAGTGCTGGGACATGTGGTCTCCTCTAAGGGGATTGAGGTTGATAAGGCCATGGTCGATACCATTCGCACCTTGCCTTATCCTACTAATGTGCGTAAAGTGAGATCTTTCTCAGGGCACGCCGGATTTTACCGGTGCTTCATTAAGGATTTCTCCATGATTTCCGCTCCCTTATGCAAGTTACTTCAAAAGGACTGTGAATTCATCATGAGTGAAGAATGAAAGGAAGCTTTTGACATGCTGAAGGAGAAGCTTATTTCGGCACCCATAATTCAAACTTCCAATTGGAGTGAACCGTTTGAGATAATGTCGGACGCAAGTAACTACGCCCTTGGCACAGTACTTGGACAAAGGGTAGGAAGAGCACCCCATGTTATTCAATATGCGTCGACAATGATGAATGAGGCTCAAAGAAACTATACCACCACCGAGAAAGAATTTCTTACGGTAGTGTTTGCTTTGGAGATGTTTCGACCTTATATTCTTGGAGCCAAGGTCATCATGTTCACGGATCATGCTGCCATAAGGCATTTGGTGAACAAGACGGAATCCAAACCCCGTTTAATGCGATGGGTATTACTTTTGAGTGAGTTTGATGTTGAGCTCAAAGACAAAAAAAAGGCACAAACAACACGGTGGCGGATCACCTAAGTAGGATTGTGCAAGAAAAACCTCAAGAAGTTTTGCAGTCACCAATACAAGCCACTTTTCTGGATGACACACTTCTAGCCTTGTCTTCCATTGAGCCATGGTATGCTCATATAGTCATCTTCTTTGTTCTACAGGAATTTCCCAAGTGTCTTTCTCGTTCCCAACGGGATAAGATCAAGAGTGATGCTAAATATTATGTGTGGGATGACCCATACCTTTGGATATTTTGTGCTGACCAAGTCATTAGGAGGTGTGTCCCTGATACCAAAGTCATTCCCATTCTTAAATTTTGCCACGAATATGCTGGTGGTGGGCATTTTGGAGCCAAGAAAATGGCTAGGAAAGTCTTGGAAAGCGGTTTATTTTGGCCCACACTATTCCGGGATGCTCATGCTATGGTGAAGGCTTGTGATAGATGCCAAAGAGTTGGCAACATTTCAAGAAGAGGAGAAATGGCACAAACTCCAATGATCTATTGTAAAATATTTGATGTATAGGGCATTGACTTCATGGGGCAATTCCCCGCATCTTGTGGTTACATCTACATCCTTTTGGCGGTGGAATACGTCTCCAAGTGGGTGGAGGCTAAGTCCACCAAGACCGATGATGCAAAGGTAGTTGGAGAATTCATCAAAACCAACATCTTCTCTCGATTTGGTTTTCCTAAGGCCTTGATAAGCGACCGCGGAACTCACTTTTGCAACAAAGCCATTGGAGCTTTACTCAAAAAGTATGGGGTAATTCATAAGGTATCTACCGCCTATAACCCTCAAAACTCCAGCCAAGCCGAGGTTTCTAATAGGGAGATCAAGGCTATCCTTGAAAAGACGGTGAACCCCGACCGCAAGGATTAGAGTTTGAGATTGGATGATGCTTTGTGGGCATATTGCACGGCCTACAAAACCCCAATCGGGATGTCACCCTAACGTTTACTTTTTGGGAAACCGTGTCACTTACTCGTGGAGGTTGAGCATAAGGCTTATTGGGTGGTCAAATCACTTAACTTGCAAATGAGTGAAGCGGGGCTTCATAGGAAACTTCAACTCCAAGAATTGGAAAAATTCGAAATGATGCTTATGAGAATGCTTCTATTTACAAGGCAAGAACAAGAGTATGGCATGACAACATGATTGCAAGAAGAGTGTTCCAAGTTGGAGAGAAAGTCTTACTCTTTTAAAATCGGCTTATACTTTTCTCGGGAAAATTGCGGTCTAGTTGGATGGGACCATATGAGGTGGTTCGTGTTTTTCCATATGGAGCAATTGAGATCAAGTGTTTGAAATCCAGGAAGGTTTTGAAAGTGAAGAGTCAAAAGCTTAAGCACCACCATGAGTAAATTTAAATAGGTGAAGTTGGAACACTACACCTTGTTGATCCAACTTATGAAGATTAATGAGAATACAACTTTTTCGAGCCATCGACGTTAAAAAAACGGCAAAATGTTTGTAAATATTTCTTCCCACTATGCCAAATAATCGGTGCAACAATGGTTAGATAAGGTGATATACCGTTGTAATACAAAATACGGAACCGTTATTACATCGACCGTTGTTATTTCGTGACCACGGTTGTTTAAAAGGCGGAACCGTTATGAAATGTAAATAACGGGTTCAGATAACCGTAATACAATATTAAGAACGGTTCAAAAACCGTTGTCTATAATATTGAAACCGTGGTAGTATTAGTCTGAATGCTCTACGGAAACCTATAACACCTTTTCTCCATTGAAAAGTTTGAGTGAAAGAAACAAATTCTTATCTCCAGTCATATGTCTTAAGCATCCACTATCAAGATACCATTGATTGTTTTTTTTCACCATCACCTGCAAAAGGATTAGATACAGTTTTTAGGTACCCAAATTAAGTTGGGTCCTTTATAGTTAGTTACCCTATATACTAAATCCTTTCGTACCCAAACTTGTCTAACAGTCGTGTTTCTAATCTTTGGGTAGTTTTGTTCAGGAGGAGTTCTAGGTCTAGGGGACTCCCTGGGTCTCACATATCTAGTCTCCTTGTGTTTAGGTTTACCTTCTTTAGGATGACAAGGAGTTTGTGAATTCTAGGCTTTTTGGTGTAATCAAAAGCCATGTCGTAGAACCAATGAAAGTTATTATTCCTCTCTTCGTTAGGTTCATCTATAGGGAATTCATCATCCTCGACTGTTGTGTCAACCGTTTTAACAAATTCGGTATTTTTTCGTATATCATGTACACGTTTGACGTAATTGTCATGGATGTGACCCGTATGACCACAATAATTGCAAATCAGATATTCAGGAAGATCGGCATATTTTCTTTTTCTGAAATCATGATCTGAAGGTGTTGATTTGCGTTTAGAGTGATCTCTACGGCTGTAGCACTCATGTCCTAAACCCATCTTCACATTATTGTCAGATTGTTTGGTTAGGAAGTTTAAGACTTTTGTGCTACCTTCCCACTTATCATGGACTTTCAGAGCATGTAAAAGTAAGTCCTTTAGAGTTTTTATCTCCTCAAGGCATTTCGTGTGGTCTACGTCATTATCCTTCTTGAAATTGTCACGAAAGTCTTGGAACCTTTTGTTAAGAATAAATACAACATCCGAGTGCTGTTTCTTAACATTGATCATGTCAGTTTTAGATTATTTCAATTGCTTTGTGATAGAATCGATTTCTTTCTTTTGGTCTAAAATCATTGCTTCATCATATGTGATTTTAGTCTCTAAAAGTTCTTTGGCTTTTCTAAGTTCTAAAGTTATAGCTTCACTAGCTATAACTTTGGGTTGAAGGTGCTTAATATTAAGCCTTAGGTCTGAAGTTATAGCTTCATTAGCTATAACTTTGGACTCTAATTCCTTCTCTTCAGCATTAGTAGTATCTAATGTTGTTGCTTTATCAGCTGTAACTTTAGATTTTAACTTCTTAGCTTTTGCCTGTAGAATATGATTTTCCTCAGCAATATCAAAAAAAATTTCTTTAAGATCCTTTAGTTCCATATGATGTTCATGACATTTGTCGAGGGATTGCTCAAAAAATTCAATTAGGGCATTCTTAGATAATTTCTTTACACGTTTTTTGAGTTCAAGATAACTAACCTCATCATCGTCATCTTCATCTGATTCTCCTAGAAAGCAGTAATTTGAATGAGAAATCGTGCTATCATCGTCGTTGTCAGATATTAGGTCAAGACTGACGTTGCTGAGACAAAGATTGGCTACTTCGACATCTTTAGATCCTTCATCATCTTCTGAGTCAAGATCTCCCCAACATGAAGCCATCATTATTTGTTTGAACTTCTTCTTTTTCTTCTCGCGTTTTGCCTTATCTTTAATTTTCTCCCACGTTGAATAATCCTTGATCATGTGATCAGATGCTCCACACTTGAAGCAACCTATGTTAGAAAATGATGATTTTGAGTCTGTTGCTTTCTTGTTAAAGGACTTGTTGTTGTTAGAAGAAGATTTTGCTTGTTTGTTTCGAAAGATTCTATTTTTTAAACTTCGTGCAAACAAGACTGCCTCATCTTCTATGTCGAAGCTAACATCTTCGCTTTTTAAGGCCATATTTTTACCTCTACTTGGTTCATCTTCATCAGTATTTAGAGTTATTTCATGGGCCATGAGGGCACCAATGAGTTCTTGATAGGATAGGTTCTCAAGATCTCTTGATTCCTCCATTGCTGGGACCTTGGCATGCCACTTTTTAGTCAGGCTCCTAAGAACCTTTCTTGCAATGTCCTCGGTGTTAAACTTTCATCCTAGGTTTTTCAATTCGTTTATGATGCTTGAAAAATGTGTGAACATACTATCCAAGGACTCGTTTTGCTCCATACTGAATAGCTCATATTTCTTCATTAACAGATCTATGTGGTGTTTCCTAACAATGGAAGTACCATCATAAGCTAGTTCAAGGCCGTCCCATATTTCCATGGCCGTTGAGCAGGAAGAGAAGCGATCGAATTCTGCAGTAGTCATGCCGTTTTGCAATAGGCTTATTGCTTTAGAATTCTTTTCAGCCTTCTTGCAGTCAGCCTCGATGTAATCCTCTTCCTTTTTCTCATAGGTAGTGCCTTCAGCGGATGCAACCAAAATTTTATGCGGTCCATTTTGGATAACCTTCCAGCACTCCCAATCATGACCCTTCACATAGTGAGTCATCGTGTTCTTCCATAAACCATAATTCTTCCCATCAAAGACGGGACACTTGAGGTATTTGTAATCCATTTATCACGTGATAGGCAGCGGAATATAAAACAATAAGATAAATAAGGATAAACAGATTAGCCTCTTTGAGGTTAGGCAATCAAGAGCACAAGGCTCTGATACCAATTGAAGAGTCTATCGGTCCGAAAGACTCAAGAGGGGAGGGGGTGAATTGAGGATTAAAAACTTTAACCTACTTTTTCGATTGCACGTGTATAATTAATTATTTAAAGTTTATTGATTAAACTTTAACTAATCAATTAATTAACGAATTAAAACAATGCAAATAAACGAAAGAAAAAGAGAGACACACAGATTTTTGAAGTGGTTCAGTTTTACAAATCGAAACCTACGCCCACTATTCTCGATTAATAAATTTAGTTCCTTTCTACGGATTACA
The DNA here is from genome assembly GCF_048544455.1 of Silene latifolia. Lineage (NCBI taxonomy): Eukaryota > Viridiplantae > Streptophyta > Magnoliopsida > Caryophyllales > Caryophyllaceae > Silene > Silene latifolia. Next base: position 186,248,168 of record NC_133538.1, on the reverse strand, counting down.
AATTTACTAACCCAACTCGTACAACTAACCCTAGTTGTAACTCAAATGAGTATCGCTAAATACTCGAGTGACTAACTTACACTAATAAGAAAGCACTAATGATTCTTCTAAAAGTTCACGTTAATGAACGAGTAAGAAATAAATTAAGCACTATTATCTTATAACGATAACAAAAGAATGAATGCAAAAGTGAATAAGACGCACGACCTTTAAAAAATAACAAAACGGTTTTTGCTTATGAAACACGGTTTTTTGCTTTCAAAATAAATTCAAATTATGCTCAAAGGTCTTACTTTCAAATGTAGAAAAGAATAGAGTGTTTATAGCAAAGGAGAAAGCAAGGCACACGGTTTCCACGAAACCCTAGAGGCCGAAACAAGAGATATGTAAACAAATCATATCTTTGTTATTTCTTTCCTTAAAATCTTAGGAGATAATAGAGAATATTCAAAAGTTAAATTTATTAATTATTCTCCTATTATCTTTTCCTTAAATCTTAAGATACGATAAGATTTTCCATAACAAAAATATTCTTATCATATATAACCATATCAAGTTAAATATAAAAGATTGTTGTAACGGAGGCGTCCCGTTACCCAAACATTTAATTGATAAGGCAATAAGAACAACAAATAACGAATGTAAATAAAGTTGACACAAAGATTTACGTGGTTCACCAGTAAAATAACTGGCTACGTCCACCCCGCGAGGAGATCAAATTTCACTATAGTGGAGAAAATAGTACAACAGTACACACATGCTCAATATGAGCCAAAAGTATACCCTATTCTACCAACAAATATAGTAGTCTCAAAGGAACAAAAGAGACTACCCCAATAAGACGAATGACAAATAATCTTGAGGCCTACCAAGATCTGAACAAACTCCTCCGATCTTCAAAGACAGACGAACACCAATAATAGAGCCCGGAACAAACTGAGTTTTCTTCTTCAGAAGGAACCTCACAAATCGACCCTCTTTATTGTGCTCTCAAATATCTCTCTCTTAATTAACCTAGAATAAAACTTGGGTCTTTAGATATTTATTTCACCCAAGATAAAATATCTAGACTAATAAGAAATAAAGTAATAGGAAATAATTATTTCCTAATCTCAATACAATACCCGAAAGGCAGAAAGTAGAAACGACTAATTAACAAACAAAGCCACGAAGACTTAACAAATATTCCACGTGACTAATTAAATATGCGACCCATTGTGTTTCTTAAACCAAGGCCATGTATGTAGCCAAACACAGGAAGATAAATGACATGCGTAGGATATCACGACCCGCATTCCACTCGGCAATCCCCTTTGTCTTTGTTTCAAACTTCTTTGTTACTTGTCTTTGCTTAATCCGTCTTCGACACAAATTCAAGGCACAAATTCCTAACAAATCTCCACCTTGACTTGAATTATCCAAACACGAATCAAACCAAAAGAACTGAACCGAAATAAGCTTCAACGGAGTTGATCCTCAAGTCATTATTTGTCCTGATAGTGTCCACTTTGACTTGAACACAACTCACAAAACGGACAAATGAACCAAGTGTGCGACAAATGTGACCAATATACGAAGTACCCAATGTAGCAAGCTGAAACTACCAATTGTACTAAGTACTCAACATATCTTCATACCAATAGGAAGGCCAAACGTAGCAAACTACGAAGAGGTCAAAAGCTACCAAACGCCAACACAAATATATGAGATACCAAATGTCACTATGATGGAACGGTGTACCAAAACAACACACACTAGAGTCCAAACAAAATGTCCTCCAAAACTACATGGCTAAATGTACCGTCGTACCAAACTGTCCCAAAAGAAACACAAACACCACGAACAAAACAAATGTATCACTTGAGTAAACTAGGTGTCATGACCACCACAAAAATGCCTACACCAAGGCAACAAAACTCAAGTCGAAACCAAACAAAAACAAACATTCTAAGCGAGCACAAATTACCTCCATCAAAGGTACAAAATGTTAGACAAGATAGTCCAACCCAAAAGCTCCAAAGAATAAACTCCCGTCGAAGTTTCAAATGACCCCTTACGAGGTCCCAAACGACTCTCTTTCAAGAGCCACAAACGGCTCCACCCAGAGCCCCAAACCGCCCCACCTCTTGGGGCGCAGACCCCCTCATTGAGGCGCGGAGACAAAAATAGATAGCTTGTCTTGAGAACCTTGTAGCTTGACCTGTACCATAATAGACTCCACCTTACTATCAACACTACCATTTTCACTAAAGCTATCCAAACCCGAATTATCTAGAATATCACCAAGTGACCCAAACTGGATGTGCTTCAATGTATCGTTCACATATCCAAGTTGCATATGCCCCAACTTAGAATCGAGAGAGACAGAAGAACGATTACCTGATGCTCCAACAGCTAGCACAGTGCCTTGAAGGACATAAATAGTTCCTTCCTTAACACCCCTCCAAGTAACAAATGAACCGTTACCAACGCACAATGATCCACCATCACCTTGAAAACTGTAGCCCTGATCAACTAACATTCCTAGTGAAACAAGATTTCTCTTCAAACGTGGAACATTCCAAACACCTTCTAGAAAGATAACAACACCATCACATGTCCAAACCCGAATAGTACCAACTCCAAGCACCTCACAGATAGACCCGTCACCCATGGCAACATTGATCCCATGTGAAGCTTCATAAGAAGTAAACCATTCCCTAAAAGGACACATATGATAAACGCATCCCGTATCCAAAATCCAACTATCCGAAGAACGTGGAACAACATCAACAACGAGAGCATAATCTTCCTCAGAATCATATTTGGCAACCTTTTGTGCAACAATAGAAACACCAGCTTCCTTTAACTTAGGACACTGATTTTTCCAATGACCGGGTTCCTTACAGTAATTGCAGACATTCTTACGAGGACCCTTAGACTTGGTTTTACCCTTACTAGAACCCTCTGAATTCACAACAAGCCCTACAGGACTACTGTCTAAAACACCACCTGGCGGTACTCGGCACAAATCCCTAGTGTGAAGCGCTGACCTCACCTCCTCTGGGGTCAAAGAATCTTTACCAACAACAAACGACTCCACAAAAGTCTTAAACGAACTTGGCAAAGAAACTAACAAAATTAAGGCGGCATTCTCATCATCTACCTTAACATCTAAATTACGAAGATCAAGTAAAATAGAGTTAAGACGGTCTAGATGGTCCTTGAGAGACGTACCTTCTTGCATACGAAGACCAAACAAACGCTGCTTAAGAAGCAACTTGTTGGTTAGAGTCTTTCTAATATACAAAGATTCCAACTTCAACCACAAACCTATAGCAGTTTCCTCATCGGCAACCTCAACCATAACGTGATCAGATAAACAAACAGAATTAAAGAATGAGCCTTCTCCTCCAAGACTACATCTGCATCTGTCTTTGTTGTCTTTGCTGCATCAGACGAACTACCTACTGAATTTGCCTTTGAGATAACAGACCAGACGCCTTGCTGTCTAAGCAAATCTCTCATCTTTAACTGCCACAGCCCAAAACTATTTCTCCCAGTGAACTTCTCAACATTCAAAACATTCGTAGACGACATCTTTTCACCTGAAAATCAATAAACCCAAATAACGCCTAAAACACAACAAACGCGGAAGCAAATCCAAAATCAGAACTTTAGGTCTGGTGCCAATTGTTGTAACAGAGGCGTCCCGTTACCCAAACAGTTAATTGATAAGGCGATAAGAACAATAAATAAAGAATATAAATAAAGTTGACACAAATATTTATGTGGTTCACCAGTAAAATAACTGGCTACGTCCACCCTGCGAGGAGATCAAATTTCACTATAGTGGAGAAAATAGTACAGCAGTCGACCGGTACACACGCGCTCAATATGAGCCAAAAGTATACCCTATTCTACCAACAAATATAGTATTCTCAAAGGAACAAAAGAGACTACCCCAATAAGACGAAGGACAAATAATCTTGAGGCCTACCAAGATCTGAACAAACTCCTCCGATCTTCAAAGACAGACGAACACCAATAATAGAGCCCGGAACAAACTGAGTTTTCTTCTGCAGAAGGAACCTCACAAATCGACCCTCTTTATTGTGCTTTCAAATCTCTCTCTTAATTAACCTAGAATAAAACTTGGGTCTTAATATATTTATTTCACCCAAGATAAAATATCCACACGAATAAGAAATAAACTAATAGGAAATAATTATTTTCTAATCTCAATACAGTACCTGAAAGGCAGAAAGTACAAACGACTAATTAACAAACAAAGCCACGGAGACTTAACAAATAGTCAACGTGACAAATTAAACATGGGACCCATTGTGTTTCTTAAACCAAGGCCATGTATGTAGCCAAACACAGGAAGATAAACGACCTGCGTAGGAAAGCACGACCCGCATTCCACTCGGCAATCCCCTTTGTCTTTGTTTCTAACTTCATTGTTAGTTGTCTTTGCTTAATCCGTCTTCGACACAAATTCAAGGCCCAAATTCCTAACAATATGTTAAGATAATTCTAGAGAATAAAATCTTAACTATAACAACTTTTATTCTTGGCTTACACGAAACCAACACGACTCATATGCCTTGTTTTTCGTGAAAACCCTAGCTTGATATTAGGTTAGATTTAGGGTTTAAGAGTATGCTATATTAGAAACCCTAATTAGCAATATGACTCAACTCATAAGTTGACCCAACATAATTACTAATTATAAGATCAAAATAAAACCACACTTAATATGAATATGGGCTTCCTCATTAAATAAATACTATTTGCTAAAACATTTGAAAGAGACAAAAGTATTTTTCAAAAACAATTTGAAACTTCTTAAGTGGTGCGTTATATAAGCTTAGCATTTCAATGTTATAGTATAAGAGCTTTAACATTGAGCTCTTACATGAGTAATGTTATAGCTGTGAAGCTGATGTGACTCTTAATTGCGCACATTTAGTCCCTTAATTGAACCTATTTTGCATACTATTATAACATTCCATAGCCATTATAGCCGTCAAATCCTTTCTACTTTGCTTTCCTAGTGCATTTTGTATGACTTGTAGGAAAGAGGACAATGAGGCGGAATTCCCATCCCCCGTGCACATTTGGAAGGTTGATGACGACCTTAGATGGACTAGTATGAAGAGGAGGCAAGAACGAAGACCGACAAAGCGAGAATAAGGAGTATGCAAAGATTAAAAAGGACGTGAATAAAAAGGATCACACTGTGCAACAATCCGAGTGGATTGCACACAAGACGAACGGTCTGGCATAGTAGGATCCAAGCGTCTTGTGTAAGAGACGAGCGGATTCCCCCCTCCTAATCCAAGCGTCTCTACTTCTGGTCTGAGCGGATCGTGGTATTACTAGGATATACTCATCTCCTCGCAAGACTTGCATTTACCACTTTAAAACTTAGCATTGTTATTTACTAACCTATCCTTACTTAACCTAATGATATACTACTATATATACTCCATTTGTAATATTCAAGAGAAGACCAAGAGGTTCCCATAATAGAAAAATCCTCTTAGATTAGATTAGGAGTAGATTAGAATAGATTAATCTCAATCATTCCACATTAATCTTTCCTTAATTATTGTTCAAGTTTATTATTATTGGGTAATTGAAGATTATTGGGTTATTATTGGAGAATTGACAACTCTTCATCAATCAATCAAGTTCTCTTCTTTTATTCTTGGCTTTATTATTTGGATCATCACAGCTTTGGTATAATCTCTTTACTCTTTACTCTTTATTGTTGATTTCCTCATCTTCTTATCATGTTTATACTTGTTGTGATGATTGACACAATTAATGACATGTTTTCCATGATAATGAGTGAGTAGTCCTTTAGTTAGGATTAATGGGAAATTAGGGGAAACCAACATGGGGATTGATTCATGATTAATCTAATATGTCTCCATAATTAATTTGCTTGCTTGTTGTGATTTCAACTTATGCACATGTTATGTTTGATGAAATGCGAGCCTTTGAATCCTTGCATTTTTTACCCATCACCTATCTTTTCAATGAGACTTGAAAACTTATACACCAACTCGAGTCTCATTAGACCATGCATATTGTTAAATAGGAAGGGCTAAGTCGACTTGTAGGTGTTGTACAATCTAATCGATTCGGCTCCGGGACCTAACACTTTTTAGGGATTGTAAGCTTATAAACCAACTCGATCGCATCACAACAATAAGTACTTGCTATATAATTGAGAACATGTTTGTACGATCAACTACCATGAATCCCTTATAATCCCATGACATCCTAGTATCCTCTATTATTTGTCTACACCTTTATTGTTCGTCTTACTTTGTTGCTTGCATTAGTTTAGAACACAACTACAAACCCAAATTAATTATGACACTAGCATAAATTGAGATAGATAGACTTAAAACCCAAAGCACACCGTCCCGTGGATCGACCTCGACTTAACCACTAACTAGTTGTTCGTTGAAAAATATAAATGTGTTTTATTGGGAGACACGACGACGCTTTCACTGTAATACTCCGTATTTATGAGTCTTCGGGTACTCTATCGAGTAGGCCTTACTCTGTCGAGTAAGGGTAAGTTGCGTTTTAGAAACGTTTCTGACCTGTTGGGTACTCGATCGAGTAACTAGGATACTCGATCGAGTAAGGGGGTACTCGATCGAGTACCTTGGGTACTCGATCGAGTAGCCGGTTTTTTACTGAGGGAGTTTTCTCGGGTTTTGTTAATTATGCGATTAAGATATATAACCTTCAGTCATTGTTTCTAAATCACTTTTGCAAAACCTAATTTACTGTTTAAGAGAGAAAGCAAGCAAGTTCACCATCTTAATCGCATTGTTAGCAATTCCCGGAGTTTGGAAGGTCAGTTCTCATAGTTGATTATACCGTTGAGTTCCTTGCGTCGAGGGTAAGATCTATGTACCCTTTTTATTGTCTTTCGTTTGTTTTGGTTAAACCCTAATATATGGATTTGGGGGTTTATGAGTAGTATGTGATTTGGTAGCGTTTGTATGTTGTATGATAGGAGGAGGTTTCATAGAGGAAGCTTTTTGATACAGTAGTAGAGACCGTCTGATAGTGTGCTTTCCAGGTAGGATTTCCTACTCAGCATTAGTCCCATAATGGGATGATTGTTGATGTGTTGAGATTGATTGTTTGATATAGTAATTGTATTGTGATTGTGATTGTGATCGTTGTCTATGGTTCTCGAGACGTGTCCTCGGCTGAGTGGGGTCACTTGCGGGAGTGGCTTCACGCCCTAGTTTCGCCTTCTGTGGAACCCGCCACAGAAGGGATGTGCACATTAATGGACAGGGTTATCGCTCACTATGTGGAGCGGGGATTTGGTGGGTACGGCTGCGGTCCCCCACCGTAGGTGGTCCGTGGACGATCGCGGATTGAGATGATTGGAATTGGCGTGATTTGTGTGTGTGTGACGCTTAAGTCATCTGTTTATCTTATTGTTAATATATATTGAGTTGTGTGATTAGTACTGACCCCGGTGTTGTTTTGTAAACCTGCGGTGATCCATTCGGGGATGGTGAGCAGATATTGAGCAGGTATGAGATAAGTACTGGGATAGCTGGGATTGCCACGACATGATGATAGGAGTCTTCCGCTGTAGCTTATTCGTTTATTTACATTTCAGTTAGACATTCAGTTTGAGAACATGTATTACACTTTTGGTTTGGTTTTGATAATTGTAACTCTTCACTAAGTATTTATATTTAAACGTTGTTTCTTCATTGTTTATTTGATTATCATTGCCTCGGGTAACCGAGATGGTAATGTCTTCATACCTGAGTGGTCCTGGTAAGGCACTTGGAGTATGGGGGTGTTACAAATGGTATCAGAGAGACGATCCTGAAACATGTAACCAATGAACCTAATGAACATAGGGATTCAATTAAAATGAACCCGGGGTAAAAGTTGTAGGAGCTAATGCAAAGGCTTGGGAGACGTCCTAAAGTCGCGAACTTGCCCTACAATTTTGAACCGGTCACATGGGGGGTGTATGTCAAGGTCGTATGTGTTGTTTGGTTAGCTTGTGTAAGAATGTGATGAAGTGTGTGTAATTATCGGATGTTTTAAGTAGAAAGTTGAGAATGTGAAAGAATGGTTAATGATATATGTAGACTTGTTGTTGGAGTGAAAACATGTTGGATGTTTACAAAGTGGCATTTAATAACATGATATAATGATCTCGTAGGTCGTACGAAAAGATGCGTAGCATTATATGCTTAGTTATGATATAATATGTGGTTTTATAAAGTTTTTAGCATGTTAGCATATGATATAGCATGCGGGTAGCGTTTCTGAGTTAGCATGGCTAGATCGAGTGGGACTGACTTGATCGGGTGGGTTTTTTACGATTTTGAGTCCAGAATCGTGTTTTTGGGCACTCGATCGAGTACCTCGGGCACTCGATCGAGTAGGGGGTCACTCGATCGAGTAGCCTAGCTACTCGATCGAGTATGTTAGAGATCAGAAGGTCTATTAGGGGTCTGATCTTGGGGCACTCGATCGAGTATGGTGGGCATTCGATCGAGTAGCCCGTTATTCAATCGAGTATGTTTGGGAACTCGATCGAGTAGGGGTCTGGGCAGCGTGTTTTCTTGTTTTGAGGTTTTGGCGCGTATGTTTATATCCACCCCTTTTTCTATGATAGTTTCAAGATGCCGCCCAAGAAGACTGCTTTGTATGCGAGAGCTGAGCTTATGAACATAGATGACATCGTTAAGATGTTGGAGCATCAGGATGCTCTCACTGAGGCTTTAAAGACTGTGGGGAAAGATAAGGATAAGGATAAGGAGAAGGAGGTTGATCATTCTAAAATCAGCCTCTATATAGCGAGGTTTAACCCGAAAGAGTATAAGGGAGTTGGGGAGCCTAACCTTCTTGATAGTTGGCTTAGAGAGATGGAGAACATATTAGATTTGGTTCACTGTCCTGATGAGATGAGAGTGGAACAAGCTGCGTTCTATCTGAGGGAGGTAGCTGGCAAGTGGTGGGATACAGTGAAAGTGAGTGCTAAGGAGATATATACAAACCAAGGTTTACCTGCTATACCTTGGGAGGAGTTTCGTAGGGCTGTGAGAAAGGAGTTCGTACCGGAGCATGTGAGGAGTAAGTTGAGAGAGGAGTTTGACAGTTTTAAGATGACCGCTGAGATGTCTGTGGCCGAGTACTACAGGTAGTTCAATGAGAAGTCTAGGTATGCTGAGGATATGGGTTTGAGTGATGAGAATCTGGCGTTGAGGTTTGAGAGGGGGTTGACCACTAAGATTATGGATAAGTTACCCGTGGGAATCCTTACTGATGTTAAGGAAGCTTATGAGAGGGCTGGGAGAGCTGAGAGGTTGGTGGAGATGGCTCAGGAGAGGTCAGGTGGTGAGAAAAGGAAGTCTGAGAGCGAGGGTGGTGGCCAGTATAATCACAAGAAAGGCAACCACAATCAGTCTAAGGGGTTTTCTTCGGGTCGTGGTTCGATCTTTGGGCTTCCTTTGGGCGTGGCCGTGGAAGTGTTAGTGGTAGTTGGGGAGTGACCTGCTATAGCTGTGGTGGTGTAGGCCACAAGAGACATGATTGCACAAGTGCACCGGGATCTTTCCAGAGACCTGCGCAAAGCTACGCGAGCAACAGACCGGCTGGGATAAGGCCAAACCGGGGAAGTCAGAGTTACCAGAGTGGAGGTAACCGCAACGGCCGTAATTCTTATCAGAAACCACCAACAAACAACAACAACAATCAAGGGTCGGGTGCTAAGCCGACCACATCAGCCAGTACTGTCCAGTGAGGTGGACAGAAGACCAGTGGAAAGTTATTCATGATGGAGAAGAAAGCAGCTGAGGAGGATGCTCACGTTATCACCAGTACTTTCCTTGTTAATGGTATACCTACCTTTGTTTTGTTTGATTCGGGGGCTTCTCAGTCGTTTGTGTCTTCAAGTCATGTTAAGCGGTTGGGTTTGAGGGTATATGAGTCTCATTAGTGAGCAAGTTTTTATACCTTCGGGTGAGTCTGTATCATGTGGGAGGTTGTTTAGAGATGTATCTATGATAGTTGGGCAAGTTGATCTACCTGTAGACTTGCTAGAGTTTCCTTTTGACGGTTTTGAGATGATAGTCGGGATGGATTGGTTAGGAAAGTATAAAGCTAAGATAGATTGTCATCAAAAGAAAGTGTCTTTAAGAGGTCCTAAGGGTGTTAGTGTGTCTTATCGTGGGTTTCTAGTCAAACCCAAAGTTAAGTTGATTGCAGCTGTCACCTTGAAGTCTTATCTGAGGAAGGGATGTCCTTTGATCTTGTGCCATGTGAGAGATGACCGGATAGAGAGTCCGACAGTTGATGAGATACCAGTGGTGGGAGAGTTTGCCGACGTTTTTCCTGACGAGATTCCGGGGTTGCCACCAAACATGGAGATAGATTACACCGTTGAGTTGAAGCCAGGGACGGGGCCAATCTCTAAGGCACCGTACCGTATGGGTCCTAAAGAGATGGAGGAGCTTAGGAAGCAGTTAGATGATTTGATAGAGAAGGGATACATTAGACCAAGTGTATCGCCGTGGGGAGCACCAGTTCTTTTCGTGAAGAAGAAAGATGGGAGTCTGAGGTTGTGCATAGATTACGGGAGCCGAATCGAGTGACGGTGAAGAACAAGTATCCTTTGCCAAGGATAGATGACCTGTTTGATCAGTTGAGTGGTGCATCAGTCTTTTCTAAGATTGATTTGAGGTCGGGGTACCATCAGGTGAAGATTAGAGAGGTGGACATACCAAAGACAGCTTTCACGTTGAGGTATTGCCATTATGAGTATGTGGTGATGCCGTTTGGGTTGTCTAATGCACCGACAGTGTTTATGGATTTGATGAATAGAATCTTCAGACAGTTCTTGGACCAGTTTGTAGTGGTATTTATCGATGATATCTTAGTCTATTCTAAGACTAAGGAGGAGCATGAGGAGCATGTGAGGATCGTGTTGCAAACGTTGAGGGAGCATGAGCTGTATGCTAAGCTGTCCAAGTGTGAGTTCTGGTTAGAGAAAGTTGCTTTTCTAGGGCATGTGATCTCTAAGGAGGGAGTGGCTGTGGATCCGGCGAAGATTGAGGAGTTGAAAAAGACAATCATGACAGAGGCGCATTGTACACCATACTCAGTACATCCGGGTGGTGACAAACTATACAAGGATTTGAAGAAAACGTTTTGGTGGCCTGGGATGAAGAAAGAGACAGCTGAGTTTGTGTCCCGTTGTTTGACATGCCAGAGAGTTAAAGGGGAACAGCGATGACCACAAGGTAAGATTCAGTCTTTAGAGGTACCTGAGTGGAAGTGGGAATCCATTTCCATGGATTTTATCGTGGGTTTGCCAAAGAGTCAACAAGGTAACAACATGATATGGGTGATAGTGGATCGACTGACCAAGTCAGGTCACTTTGTTCCAATGAAAGATACATGGACTAAAGCACAATTGGCTATGGCTTATCGAAAGAATGTGCTTAAGTTACATGGAGTCCCTAAGGACATAGTGTCTGACAGAGATGCGAGATTTATATCAAGGTTTTGGAAGGAGTTGCAGGAATCGTTGGGAACAACTTTGAAGATGAGTACAGCATTTCATCCTGCGACAGACGGACAGACTGAGAGAACAATCAAGACTCTTAAGGATATGTTGCGAACTTGTGTGATGGACTTTGGTGGTAGCTGGGAACAGAGGTTGGACTTGATAGAATTTTCTTATAATAACAGCTATCACACTAGTATTGGCATGACACCGTTTGAGGCTTTGTATGGGAGGAGATGTAGGAGTCTAATCTGTTGGGACGATAGTGCTGAGGCAGTGGTTTTAGGACCAGAGATGGTGCATGAGATGGTGGAACAGATTAAGATGATCAGGGAATGGATGAGAGCAGCTCAGGATAGGCAAAAGAGTTATGCAGATCTACATCGCAGGGACATAGAGTTTCAAGTTGGGGACAAGGTTCTGTTGAAAGTGTCTCCTATGCGTGGGGTTATGAGATTTGGAAAGAAAGGCAAGCTAAGTCAGAAGTTTATAGGGCCTTATGAGATCTTAGAGCGAGTTGGGGAAGTTGCATATCGTCTGGCTTTACCAGCTGCGTTAGAAAGAGTGCATAATGTGTTTCATGTATCGCAACTGCGGAAGTATGTGAGTGACCCGTCACATGTATTAGGGGCAGAGAGCTTAGAGCTAGATGAGTCCTTATCATATCTTGAGGTGCCTAAGTAGATTCTTGACCGAAAGGTTAGAAAGACTAGGAGTGGTGAGACAGTTCTGCTTAAGATCCTTTGGTCTAACCACGAGACTGAGGAAGCTACATGGGAACCAGAGGAAGCTATGAAAGAGCGATACCCGTTTCTGTTTGATCAGGTATGTATGGTTACGGGGACGTAACCTTGTTTCTTTTAGGGGGGTAGGAGATGATCTCAAAGAGTTTTAAACCGTTTTTATACCCTTTTTGTATGTTGTGTCGGTATGTTTGTCGGGATGAGTTAGGTTATTACCATGTTTTATGTTGGGTTTTGTTTTGTTAGTGAGTCGGAAGCGTTGGGGGAGTACCTTTGTTTAGTAGTGGTTTGAACTTCGGGGACGAAGTTCTTTTTAAGGAGGGAAGAATGTAATACTCCGTATTTATGAGTCTTCGAGTACTCTATCGAGTAGGCCTTACTCTGTCGAGTAAGGGTAAGTTGCGTTTTAGAAAAGTTTCTGACCTGTTGGGTACTCGATCGAGTAACTAGGATACTCGATCGAGTAAGGGGGTAAGTACCTTGGTTACTCGATCGAGTAGCCGGTTTTACGGGGAGTTTTCTCGGGTTTTGTTAATTATGCGATTAAGATATATAACCTTCAGTCATTGTTTCTAAATCACTTTTGCAAAACCTAATTTACTGTTTAAGAGAGAAAGCAAGCAAGTTCACCATCTTAATCGCATTGTTAGCAATTCCCGGAGTTTGGAAGGTCAGTTCTCATCGTTGATTATACCGTTGAGTTCCTTGCGTCGAGGGTAAGATCTATGTACCCTTTTTATTGTCTTTCCTTTGTTTTGGTTAAACCCTAATATAGGGATTTGGGGGTTTATGAGTAGTATGTGATTTGGTAGCGTTTGTATGTTGTATGATAGGAGGAGGTTTCATAGAGGAAGCTTTTTGATACAGCAGTAGAGACCGTCTGATAGTGTGCTTTCCAGGTAGGAATTCCTACTCAGTATTAGTCCCATAATGGGATGATTTTTGATGTGTTGAGATTGATTGTTTGATATAGTAATTGTATTGTGATTGTGATCGTGATCGTTGTCTATGGTTCTCGAGGCATGTCCTCGGCTGAGTGGGGTCACTTACGGGAGTGGCTTCACGCCCTAGTTTCGCCTTCTGTGGAACCCGCCACAGAAGGGATGTGCACATTAATGGACAGGGTTATCGCTCACTATGTGGAGCGGGGATTTGGTGGGTACGGCTGTGGTCCCCCACCGGCAGGGCTGGTCCAGTGGACAGTCAGTGATTGAGATGATTGGAATTGGCGTGACTGTGTGTGTGTGTGACAGTTAAGCTGTCTGTTTATCTTATTGTTAATATATATTGAGTTGTGTGATTAGTACTGACCCCGGTGTTGTTTTGTAAACCTGCGGTGATCCATTCGGGGATGGTGAGCAGATATTGAGCATGTATGAGATGAGTACTGGGATAGCTGGGATTGCCACGACATGATGATAGGAGTCTTCCGCTGTAGCTTATTCGTTTATTTACATTTCAGTTAGACATTTAGTTTGAGAACATGTATTACACTTTTGGTTTGGTTTTGATAATTGTAACTCTTCACTAAGTATTTATATTTAAACGTTGTTTCTTCATTTTTTATTTGATTATCATTGCCTCGGGTAACCGAGATGGTAATGTCTTCATACCTGAGTGGTCCTGGTAAGGCACTTGGAGTATGGGGGTGTTACACTCACCATCAAAATGGCGCCATTGCCGGGGACGGTGTTATGTGATTAAGTTATTACTTGTTTGCCTATTTCATTTTTGCTTTAACCTTGAGGAACTTGTTACTCAAGAATCGTTCTTACCGTTTTTGGGTAGTTTCCATGCTTGTAGTTGTTTCCTTGTCTTAGCTATGATGGCTCAAGACTTGACATATGGATTATATGTTAGATATTTTGAGTATGACTATGGGTATGGGGAGTTTGAGAAGCAAGTCAACACAAACCTACCTTACTACTCATACAATGAAAATCCTACCTACTACCCTAAATTTCCCCACCAAAATCACCACATCCAATACCCACAACAAATTCCCATCTCACCACAACCTCCTATCCAAGACCCACCTTACAATGAATTCCAAATACCACAAAACAACCACCTTCACACCCACCCACAACAAAAAGATGAGCCTAACTTTGACATTCAAAGTATGATCCTCCAATTGATGGGAGATCAACAAAACTTTTTCAAACAAGTGCTAGAGGAAAGCCAAAATAGAGACAATGTTCTTCAAAATATTGTTACCCATGGTGAGGAGTTGGCAAGTCAAATTGCCCAAATGAAGGAAACCCAAGTGGCTACTCCCCACCAATCCTTCAACATTGTCCATAAATTCGAACTTGAAGGAGTGACCTTTGATATGGAAGATGAGAAGTGGGAAGAGCCAATCCCTTTGAGCTCTTGTGAGTACGAAATTGTTGTGTTCGATGAATAGGACACGAGGTTGAGTAAGCCAAATACTCTTAGCCTTTATGAGTATGAGGGTGTGTCTTTTGATGTGAATTTTGAGATGGTGGAGGAAGGATTATTGGAGAGAGATGAAGCCCCCGTTTATGATTCTTATGAGGATAGCCACGATGACGAGATCGTGAAAGAAGCTTATGTATTTTGCAAGAACTTATGGAATAAGGAAGAGGAAACTTGTGAGATCATTTTACTTGAGGAACCCATCCTTGAGAAATTTGAGATTTCTTATCATGAAAAAGATGAATGCCTCTTCCCTATTGCCTATGAAGACCATTTCACACCTATCGTGGAACCTATGATTGTTGGAGATGATATGGTGGACCTTCTCCAAAGAGTCAAATCGTCATATAAAGGATACTTGGTGGAAAAGCTCAAGAACAAACTTGCAAATGAACTCACTTGTGGAAATGTGGCACCCACAATTCCAACTTCTAAAGAACCCGATCATCAATGTTATGAGAATTCTCCTTCTACTTTGGAAGGATTGAGTAATCAAAATGCTATCATCATCACCAAAATGAAAGGAGAGAGTGGCAAATGAAAGTCTCCAGACGAAAATAAACCATACCTCATCCCTAGCATTGACAAGAATCATGGTCTTGTTGGTTTGAAACATTACAAATATTCAAGTGCCGAGAGAAAGGTGAAAAAGAGAATGGATGACAAGCTTCCTTGGCCAAACTTTATTTTGAATTTGAGCAAATCGTACTTATGCTTATTTTGGGCTTGTTCACAAGCCTTTGACCTTAATCTAAGAGCCTTGAGCTCTATGGACAAGGAATCTCGACAATTTGAACTAGTTTGGTGAAGTCCTATCTCAAACCACCATTTGTAAAATATTCCTTCCCAAAACCTTTGCATTGTATAATATTGTATATAATTTCGCATTTCTTGCATTTCCTTACATGAGATTAGTGAGAGAGGGTTTCTTACCCACTTATTGAGCATATTTTCAGAAAAAAGATAAGAAGGAATCTCAAAAGGGTGCAAGGGAAAGAATTTGAATGAAAGAAACAAGGGATTGACGAAAGACGGCACAAGACGCTCGTCCCGACCATGAGACGCTCGTCCTGAGCCTTGCCAAGAGCATAATTCAACACTGACCTACAATCCGCTCGGATTGCTCAGGAGACGCCCGTCTAAAAAAGAAGACGCTCGTACTGGCCCTGGGACGCTCGTCCTGAGCGTAACCTTTGAAACATTTCTGTACTGTCTGAGAATCCGCTCGGATTCTCAAGAATCCGCTCGTCCCAGAAGAGACGCTCATCTCATCCAGGATACGCTCGTCCCCAGCCAGTCACAAAATATACAGGCTCCCTGTCTATGAATACGCGCGTCCTCCAAGAAAGACGCTCGGATTAAAGCAACGAGATGCTCGTCTCGAGCACGAGTCACTCGGATTGCCTCAGTTTTCAGCCGGGTTCTCGATCTATCCGCCCAAGCCCAGACCTTATCCGCTCGACTCCCACCCGTTTTCCTTTATTAACACCCCCACCATCCCTCATTTTTCCTTATCATATCTACTCAAAATCTCACATCATCATCTCTCAAAAATCCCCATCACAAAAACCAACCCAAAACCCTAACTTTTCAACTAAAAATGATGAACCTAAGAGTCAAGGGCAAGAAATTCGCCGAGACCGCACCTAAGAAGCGCAAGGGTACTTCTTCATCCACTCCAAGGGAGGCAAGGGGCCATCGCAATATGATGATACAAGGTGTTGAACAACTCAAATACTTCCCCGAGGTAATCTTCACTTACAATGAACACCGCCAAAAATTCGTTCATTTGCTAGGTAAGAGTTACGAGCCCACTCAATTTTTTGATACCGCTGTTTTAGAAATTCTCGGTATAAGGTATCAAACTGAAATGTTCTTCGACGGTTTGGGTCTCGGGAAGCTATTCTATGCCCATGAGGATAATTACCTTAGTCTTACCCTCGATTTTTTGTGTAGTCTCTGCATCGTCACTAATACTCGGAGAACTGTTTCTATGGAGTTCCGACTTTGTAATCAAGACCATAGGTTAACCTTTGACCAATTTGCAAACATTTTTGGTCTTGTAGTGCCAAATGAAAACACCGACAAACCCTCCAACTTCAATGTTAACCACATTTGGAGAGCTATCTCCGGGAGGGAACTCTTTGCCTTGAAACAATGCTATACCTTTGCCATTCAACATCCGGTGATTCGGATCGCCGAGCGCTTTATAGCCGGAATTATCAATGGAAGGCTAGAACAAGATAGGTGCACCCTTCTTGACTTGACCTTCGTAGAGTCCTAATTAAATGTTCAAGGGACAAGGGCTTACAATTTCAACACGCCCCTTGAGATGCTTACAAGGTTCTTCGATTATGCTCAAGGGAACTCTAACATTAAGTCCTTTGTGATGGGAGGCCTAATAACAATGTTGGCCAATGACCTTTACCTCGGGTTTAACCTTCATGGGGCTTATGAAAATCTCGAAGGCACTTTGATTAACGAAGATTTTATCTTCAACCACCACCGGTGGTGCACCTACACTCAAACAGGTAGTGTGGAGTGGTTTACAAAGGGATGCTCTTCAATTGTCCTCATGAGGTGGAACGTACCACCTACCGAGCCACGGTTGAGTCGGTACTCACCTACACCGAGCTACCTCCTAGATATTGAGATTCACCCCAACCCACCACAAAGAGAAGAAGCACCTCGTCAACCTCAACAACCTCGTGGGATGCCGGTACGGGATAATGCACCACCATCCTATGTACCCATTCCACCCTGCCCCACTCAACATGTACCGTTCGCTCCCAAAGTTCCCGATGCTCCAGACATGAATGACTTGATGAAGCTTATGCAACGGGTCGATCTTGCAGTGCACGATGGGAGGGTTGTCAACTATTTGGCCCTTTATCCTCAATACTATAATATGGCTCAACAAGGGTATATCGACCCTATAGGCCCTCGCCCATCTTGGGCTCAACCGCACCTTTTGTTCCCTAATCAAGGGAACCAAGACGGGAACTTTGGTGGCCAAGGTGGAGGATTCTTTGGCCAAGGAGGAGGGTATGACCAAGGAGGTCCTAGCGGGTATAGATACCGCGATGATGATGATGATGACGAATGAGATGGCAAGAGGTGTCTATTACACCACCTCCAATTGTATGATACTCCTTCTTTTCCTTTCTCTCAGATATAGTTGTATTGAATTTTCAATTATCTTGCATTTGTATTATATTCCACATTGCATTGCACATTAGTTAGTTCATGTAGTATAATTTGCATTGTATTATATCTCACATGATTCATGTAGTTAGTTGCAAATAGACTAGAATTCATACATAGTCACTAATGACCAAACCTATTCCTTTCTACACTAGAAATAGTGCTTAAAACGGTTTGGGGAGGTTTGATCATAGGTGACCATAGTTTAGTAGAGAACATGCATCATCTAGTGTAGTTTAGATTGCATTCATTTGTTATATATGTCATATAGAATTGCATTTAGTTAGAGCATGCATTCATTCATATCATATCATTGCATTTGTACTTCATTTCCATAAAATCAAAAATCCAAAAACATGTATTTCCTTTTCATTCCTGCTCCTACATGTATATTGAGGACAATGTTCAAAATAAAGTGGGGGATGGGAATTTATATTCCAAAATACATAAAAATTGAAAATTTTCAAAAAAAGCATAAAAATATGTTCTTTAATTTCATAAAAACAAAATACAAAAAAAAAATTTGAAATATTGAAAAAACCAAAAACATGTTCATTTCCTTTATAGTGTAGTCTTGTATATACATTGTGGTTGTATATATTGTGTTTGTCTATTCTTTTTCACATTGATCGACTACGCCACATCCGAGACATGAGGATATTGAAGACCGCATTGTATGATCTTTCCAATCTCTTTTTTCCTCTTTATGTTGATGATTATGTGGCTTTATTTTGAGTAACGCGGTATAAACAACGTGATTATAGGATTGTATTTAGATTATATGACATACTAGTCGGTAGAAGCATATGCATTAGGTTGTATAAATGATAGTTGCATCATGGCATATCGTTGTATTTAGGAAAAATTTCGTGAAAATGCCTATTTGGGAAGCTTGACAAAGTGTATATAAGGCCCTTGTAGATACTTTTTCTTGTTGAGACTTTGCTCATTAGAATGCTTGTAGAACACCCTAGGATGTATCATGCTAGTATCCTTTGACCCATGGATTAAGGACTAGTCAAGAGTACCTTGTGGTGTGATAACTCTATGGCTACCGTTTATTCCAAGGTGACCCTTGAAGCCCTGCAACCATCTTCCATTTCAACCACATTTTTTTCATCGAAAAAGGGGAATGGGCACAAAAATTGTTCAATTTTGAGTTCAAGAATTGAAATGAAAAGTCAAAAATTTTGCAATTGCATCAAAAGAAAAGAGGAGTAACAAAAATGAAAACTCTTATGTTTCAAATATAAGCACCCTCACTACAAATGGGGTAGCTTTGAAAATGTTCAAAAGAAAATGAAAGAAAAAGTTAAAACTGTCAAGTGTTGAAATACCAAACATCAAAAGAAATGGCAAAAAGAAATTGTTCTCAAAAATGTCAAATGCCACAAGAAATTGGGGGGAAATAAAAACAACAAAAGCAAACTCCCACATGAAGCTCAAGTACAAATGATCCATTTTATCCATCGAATCCACTTTTGTGCATGGTAGAGAGGGGACGACCCTTCTTCTTGCCTAGGCAGGAAGGGGAATTCCGCGATCCTCAAGTGTTTCTAACACCATAGGGAGTCTACTCTTGACGAAAGCATTTAACAATTGAGGACAAAGGTACCCGACACAACTTGGAGGTTATTTTTTGGTATCCTTCTAGGCTTAGTAGTTTGAAGAAACCGTATCTATGATGGAGTGTGTACTCTTAGATTGTTTCCCTTATAGATAATTTCTGCCACTTAGATGAGGAAAGTGGCTATTCATTTTTTTAGATGCATCCATTACTTGTTTTGTGTGCTTTAATGCTTGGATGTGTCGCCATATTGGCAAGCCCCACCTTGCCTTACCAGAAGGCATCCTACCTCATGGTTGCCTTGTTGTCGGTTGAAGGGGCGGAGTGAGACCCGCTAATTATCTCACATCGGCTATATTAGTAGGTTAGTTTAAATAAAGGTCTTAGTTTTTGTCACCTCTTTACTCGGGACGAGTAAAGGTTCGGTTTGGGGATGTTTGATGTGACTCTTAATTGCGCACATTTAGTCCCTTAATTGAACCTATTTTGCAAACTATTATAACATTTCATATCCATTATATCCGTCAAATCCTTTCTACTTTGATTTCCTAGTGCATTTGTATGACTTGTAGGAAAGAGGACAATGAGGCGGAATTCCCATCCCCCGTGCACATTTAGAAGGTTGATGACGACCTTAGATGGACTAGTATGAAGAGGAGGCAAGAACGACAACCGACAAAGCGAGAATAAGGAGTATGAAAAGATTAAAAAGAACGTGAAGCAAAAGGATCACACTGTGCAACAATCCGAGTGGATTGCACACAAGACGAGCGGACTGGCATAGCAAGATCCGAGGGTCCCATGCAAGAGACGAGCGGATTCTCCCCTCCTGATCCGAGCGTGTCCACTTCTGGTCCGAGCGTATCGTGGTACCACTAGGATATGCTCATCTCCTCGCAAGACTTGCATTTCCCCACTTTAAAACTTAGCATTGTTATTTACTAATCTATCCTTACTTAACCTAATGATATACTACTATATATACTCCATTTGTAATATTCAAGAGAAGACCAAGAGGTTCCCATAATAGAAAAATCCTCTTAGATTAGATTAGGAGTAGATTAGAATAGATTAATCTCAATCATTCCACATTAATCTTTCCTTAATTATTGTTCAAGTTTATTATTATTGGGTAATTGAAGATTATTGGGTTATTATTGGAGAATTGACAACTCTTCATCAATCAATCAAGTTCTCTTCTTTTATTCTTGGCTTTATTATTTGGATCATCTCAACTTTAGTATAATCTTTTTACTCTTTACTCTTTATTGTTGATTTCCTCATCTTCTTATCATGTTTGTACTTGTTGTGATGATTGACACCATTAATGACATGTTTCCTATGATAACGAGTGAGTAGTCCTTTAGCTAGGATTAATGGAAAATTAGGGGAAACCAACATGGGGATTGATTCATGCTTAATCTAATATGTTTCCATATTTAATTTGATTGCTTGTTGTGATTTCAACTTATGCACATGTTATGTTTGATGAAATGCGAGCCTTTGAATCCTTGCATTTTTTACCCATCACCTATCTTTTCAATGAGACTTGTAAGCTTATACACCAACTCGAGTCTCATTAGACCATGCATATTGTTGAATAAGAAGGACTAAGTCGAATTGTAGGTGTTTTACAATCTAATTGATTTGGCTCCCGGACCTAAACCTTTTTAGGGATTGTAAGCTTATAAACCAACTCGATCCCAACACAACAATAAGTGCTTGCTATATAATTGAGAACATATTTGTACGATCAACTCCCATGAATCCCTTATGATCCCATGACATTCTAGTATCCTTTATTATTTGTCTACACCTTTATTGTTCGTCTTACTTTGTTGCTTACATTAGTTTAGAGCACAACTACAAACCCAAATTATTTGTGACACTAGCATAAATTGAGATAGATAGACTTAGAACCCAAAGTACACCGTGCCGTGGATCGACCTCGACTTAACCACTAACTAGTTGTTCATTGAGAAATATAAATGTGTTTGATTGGAAGACATGACGACACTGTCACCATCAGAAGCTATAACTCTACTAACATAAGAAATCCATTCCTATGTTACCATTACGAGATATCACCTACGCTATTCTAATCTTCTTAGGAGATCTTCGAGTGTAGGCTACTTCGTTATTCAAGCTTAATCAATCTTCAATTGACCTTTATCTTCTCCCGAATGCTTGAATAATTCTTCCATTATCTTGCAATATCTTGATCCGTAATTGAGGGCTTGATCACAATAAGTTCTTGTATACTTTCATCACGATCTTTTAAGCTTTGCAAATAATAAGTCTAATCTGAAGAGACTAAACGAATAATTACGCGCAACGAGTATATATAATATAAAGTGTTGGAAAATGTGTCCTCAACAATAGTGCGATCACATGATTTAATATCATAATTAAATCTCATATTAAGAAAACGTAAGGGATGATTAATTTATATAGTCAACTGATCAACATTAATCGGTAATGATTGGCTTGCTAGAGTTTGACATTACTGTCGTGGGACGGTGGTGGTCAGTTGATCCCTTAAGGTCACACCTAAAGGATGATGCCCTTATCTGTAAAGTTAATTAATTGTATGTCGATACAAGTTGATTAATCCCTTAAATATGAACAATTTATATTTATGAGAGGAAATATGTATCTTATTGTAATGTGATTAAATAAGATTCGATTTAGTAAATTAATATGTTAATTCACTAAATTATGTTGACGCCTTATAAATATTTCGAGGTAGAGGTAATAAGTTATTTACGTTTACAAGAGGTTGTAAATTTAACTAACTAGCTATTATAGGACCCATTATATGTTGATATAGTGATAAAATATTACTCAATAAGTTAAGTGAATATATGTTTATTAATGTGTCACATAATTGTTGTATGATCAAATTAATATTTAATTATATAAAATAATTAATCATACGACTTATAAGCATTTGTGGGACAAATATTATAAGACAAAAATGGACCATAATACCTCATGTGGACCGTCAAAAACATAAGATGATGGAGTTTTTTGGTTTTGTCATTTAGTTGTTGGAAAGATGCTCCAACAACTTATGACAACACTTTACAAAAGCCTACTACCTACACTATATGCATGAGACATTTTGAGAAGCAAAATGTGCTCTTTAAAGAGCATTTGGACGGGAGCATGAAGGTGAGAGAGGACACTTGTTGTTCTTATTTTACTACTCTCTTATTCTCAAAATATGTAACATGCAAAAACCTCTTACATATTCTTTTTCTTCTTCATCAAAACATGAGATTTTTGATTCAAATTGTTCATATAGATTACTAATATTACTAGTGTAATATATGAGTATTAGTAATCAATTTTAAGGTAAACTACTAAATAAATATCTAGCAAATATTATTTAGTAGAGATAAGGGATAATCTTGGGTGCAATCAAGAGGAGTGGCTTCTATACTTGAAGTCTTTGGAGGATCATCCTAATACTCATCATAGCTCAAGAACAAGTGAAGGTAGGAGACCTTACTTTTGCCCACAAAACCGAAATTAACAATGTAAGGGACATTGTTTTCTTATAAATCTTTTATTTAGTTATGCATGCACTAGATCTAAAGAACAAATAATTAAGAAGTTAATTAGTTCTCTATTATAGGAGTCTAATAATAGGTAAATAAACCTAACAAGTGATCTCTAATAGGTAAATAAACCTAACAAGTGGTATCAGAGCATAAGGATGTTGCATGCATAATCGGTTATTGTTTTTCCGAGTTAAAAAGTTAACATATAAAACTAAAAATTTGTGATTTATAAGTATAAGCCACGAAATCATCATGCATGTTATATATTCTGATCCTAATGTTTTTAGGTCATTTTTATGATTTATGGAAATTTATTGCTCATTTTAATGATTTTTGGTCATTTTATTATATTTTTATGACTAAAATGGGAATTAAAATGCTACAAATAGTTAAACTAAGTCTCTGACCTTAGAAATTTTATATGACCTCACATGCATATTTTACAAGTTGTGTGTAAAATCTCGTATTAATTGGATTAATATTGCATGATTTATGATTTTTATGAGATAAAAATGGATTAAAAGAGGTTAAATGGTTAAAAATAGTTATATTTAGAATTAGGCTATGAAACTTTAATATGTTGTCACATGCATAATTTACAGAATTTATGTAAATTTCGAGATTAAATGATCTCATTTAGCATGATGTATGAATTTAGAGTAAAAATGGCGTAAATAGTGACTATTTTCGCATAAATAGCTAAATCGTATTGCATGGCATGAGAAAATTATTTTAAGTTGCATAAATATCCCACTAATCAGATATAAGGTTGTAAAAATTATTGGATTAATTTTTGTATACTTTAAATATTTTATGAGATAAAACCGATAAAATGCAACTATATTTTCTCAAAATTAATTCGAAAATTTTAACCATGTTTTTTTGACATTATGAGTGTCATGGAAATATTCCAGAATGATCAAAAATTTAATCTTCAAATTTTAAAATTTTTATAATTTAATTTGAATTTATTTCATAAATATTATGATTTTAAGGTCAAAAATGAGCATAAAATTAAATCAAGCTGAATTATTGTCAAAAATTGAGTGATGACTAATTTTTGAGTTCTAAAAAGTGTTAGGATAATTAACTTGAGCTTAGATGTGATTTAAGTTTTAATTAGTGATTTTAAAAGGTTATTATCACGCATTTCCAAAAAACCGGGTTATATGTACGACATAAGTTAAATAGGGCGATTTGGCACATCATTTGGAATGATAGGTACATATTATAATGTTGCATATTTCAATTGTTGAATGTCTTTTATTTATATAATTTTGAATTATGTAATTTTATCTTAGTATGGCCTTAGGTTTAATCAATATTACCCGTAATGAAAGGGAATGTTGATTCGGTTGTAATTTAATGTGATCTCGTATCACTTTTATTTTTATTAGTTTTTTCATTTTACAAATGTATAATAGGAATAGCTTTGTATTTTTATTATTATTTGTAATTATGGAGTATCTTCAAAGACGGTGCCATTCGGAAAGGTGATCCGACGAAAACGGTGTCTTGGGAGGCGTGCCACTTGAAGATTCAAGGGACCAAAGGAGTTGGTTTCCGAAAATGTTATAACTTATTAGATTTTCTATTTTAGCAAGGCCATAGTAGGAATTTACTTTATTTATTGCTTAGCATTTCTTTTAATATGTTACATGCATTGCCAAATCGCCATAACAACACATGCATTTCATATCGAGTCATCGACCGTGTCAATTATAATTATCCCAATTTCATAAGGGAGATGAGTCGGCTTTACCGTAATACAAACCTTGTTACATTGGGTAAGTGGGTAATAAAATGTTATTACATTGAAATTTGGATTGAGCTCAACGGAAGTATTCGTGACCGTAGTCGCATGTGTTCCGGGCTAAAGATGAAAATTAGAGTAATTTTTATCAACCGAGAGTTCTAGAAGTAAGAATCGATTAAGGGGTTAATCTACCGAGTTATATTAATACGGGATGACTCGGCTTACCGTACCCGTATTAATATGAATTTGGATCTCGGAATCATTTATATAGTTGGGTGGAGGTCACTATATAAATGCAATACTTGTAGTTAAATTTACGAGTATTATTAAAACGATAGATGTTAATTATTTCCTACATTTTCGTTTTTGTAGTTAATTATACGCAATTAATTAATCTAATACTCCTACACCAATCACTGTTGATACATGGCTCCAATCATTCGATGAAAAGTGCTCCGAGTATGACAATGATACGATTAGAGAATTACGCGTTGGCATTGGTCAGGATGGAAATTTTTGCTTCTTTACCACCTCCACACCACCCACTCCAATATTATTGCCCACCACCTTGGAAAGAAAATCTTGTGAAGAAAATCTGTCTATACCAAAGGCATACTTGTTTGAAGAAACAAGGAGTAATATTAAATTCAGTGGGAGTTCTAGCAAGAGTGTCCTTGCAAATGAAAGGAGTATTGGTATTAATAAAGGGAAGGCAAAAATGAGTGAGAAACCCAAACCTGAAAATGAATTGGAAATGGATAGTGAGACTACCAAGACTAAGACCAAGAAGGGTGCCAAATCCTATGAGGAATGTCATTATTGTAATGTCACGGGCCATTGGAAGCGAAATTGCCCCAATTATTTGGGAGATATCAAAGTTGGACTTGTTACTCCAAGTGGGACTTGGAAATGTGGAAAAGCTAAACAAGAGTGCTAAGAATCTCCGACAAGGAAATGGAGCTAGGGTAGCCGCCACTTCAAGAGGGACTTATGTACTTGTTTTAGCTAATAGCTTTGAGTTGTAATTTACATAATTGTTATTATGTACCCTCTAAGTCTAAAACATTATTTCCATTTCTATGTGAGACATGAAAGGATTATTTGCCATCAAAGACAATTGTTGTATTTTGTTGTAAATAGACATGGCTGTGAGCCATGTCACTTATCTTAATGATATTCATGTTTTAGACACTTCCAACTCAAGCAATGATATCTACATAATACGATCCAAAAGACTCATAACTAGTAATCCAAATGAATTGTACATTTGATTTTTCAATTAGGTTACATAAATGACAAACGCATTAAAGGCTAGTGTCGACTAGGTTTAATGAACCATTTGATTTCAATCATATGGAATATGCGAATCTTGTCTCCTTTGCAATATGATTTGTTGGGACTAATACATGCCGATGTATGTGTTCTAAATATGCATCATCGCAAAGGGAATTTATGACTACTTCTTCACTTTTAACAATGATTTGATAAATTTGAGAAATTTCTAAATGACGTAGAGAACCAATTGAATAAAGTTCTAAAGCATTACGATCCGATCGTAGTGGCAAAGATCTAAGTAATAAATTTGATTTATTAAAGATGGATTATGACCTAGTGTCACTATCCATAAGATCGAACTAATATGAGTCGGTTTGAGTTGTTGAACTCAATTTTGGGAATTTGCAATCCAAAACGGACAAGTACTTCTAAACGGATGGTCAACCATGAGATACCTGAAATAGAGAGTCTAATTAACAACATATGACATGGATCAGACCGGAATATGACAAGAGTCAAGCTGCCATGATAAAGCTGGTCTTTTATGTGCTTACATGGCAATCTAGACAAACTCCTAATACTCTACCATATATATGTTTGTAACTCATAAAGCTATCTCTCAAGAAGATAGATGTATTTTTGAGAGATAGAGTGGGAGTATATTTGATTGTTACAAACATGTTTTATAGTTATAGTGTTACTTTGTGAAAGTAATGGAACTATAATCTATAAAGATAGATTGAGAGTATAGTTCAGTGGGACTTTAGCACATATGTCTTGTTGTTAAAAATATTGCTTTGCGAAAGTAATGGCATTATGACCTTATTACAAATCGACCTTGTTACAAACGAGCCATAGCATTACAATCCGAAAATTGTCAACTCAAGAGTAGATTTACTTTAAGACAATGGTCTCCTTAAAGGTAAATAGACCTTCAGAGTACTCAAATGCATAAGATTTACATGAAAAATGTTGATCAAGATTAATTATGTTAGGAATTGCCGCATTTCATTTTAATGAAGAATGGCAAATAAAATTCGCTTTTCTAAAATGGTAATTTTGAGAAGGAAGTGTTTGGAATACAAAACCTTAGATGAAGATCTAAGAATCCTAACATATTATGCGTAGCTTTCTTAAGTGACCCTAGAATGGTCTTAAGCAAGTATTAAAGGATTATACTTTTCATTCATGTGATAATAGTGAATGGTTTCATTCACATGATTGAAGAATCATGATTATACATGAAGTTAAGTGGGAGCCAGAATCATTTTTCCATGTCTTATATATTGAAAACATATTACTTATTGAGAATAATGTACCAATTCTCTCTTCTGGCAAAAGAGTGATTGGGAGACTAGGAAAGGGTGCAATATACTTTATATTACCGAATCTACGTGAGAGTATATTGCCATAGAGTTGAGAGTCTTATGATAATAAGATATTTCATATCTGTTGCACATCAACAACGTTGAATAGGCTATTCATGTTGATGGAAGTAGAATTATTATGATGGAGTCATAGTCATTCACTGAACCTTTTAAGTTATTGATCACATGAAATCGAATTCAAATGTTTCCGCCATTATAACGATCATGTATTCAAACAGACGCACGTGCCATGATGTGACATATGCTGAGAGCATAATAAGTCAATAAAAGGGATAATTCCCCTGATATGGCTTGTGAAAGCCTTAAAGAACATCCTTGAGATTCTTGAGAAGAAGTAAGGATTCGTTGATATGTTTGGATGATAAACTAAGTTACGTCTTGAAGGGTTGCATAAACTTTAGTTTCCAAACCAAAAGGGATTTATTGAAATCCTAGGATGTCTTATTGACATAGGAGTAAGAGACTAATAAATGTGTTTTAGTTTCGTTCAAAGCAATATCTACAAATGGAATCTAAGTAAATTGTGATAAAATGGTCAACGTAGGGATTAATAGTGAATCCCTATACAAATGACCTTATCACAAGTTATGTGATAACAGTGGGAGCATCTTTCAAGTTAAAGAGCCCAAGTCTAGCAAGAAGACTGACAAATACTTAGAAATGAATTCAAGTTATTAGAGATAACATTGAATTGAAGGAAATAGCAATTGATAAAGTTGGAATATATGGATATCGGGTATATTCAGTTTCCAAGCTTTTATTGCATCTAAACTAGTGTTAATAATACACTAAAGATTATAAGATATGAAGTAGTAATAGTGTATTGACTATTCATATGTGATAATCGCATTTATCGTTTGAGTTTTATTAAACTCACCCGCTACCTTGTCGTATCCGAATGGGTTGTAGAGACAAATTGAACCCCATTAACGTGAACTAGATTGACATGGTATTCGCCCCTAGTTACTTATATGAGGTGACATCTCTAAGTGACTAGAGTGTGATGGGATTGATGGCAAGTTCAAGTGCCATAGAGTCATATGGGATGACTAGTCGATCACATAAGCAGACTATATGGGACACTCTGTCGGGCAGTGACCGCTTATAGAGTTCTAGTAATTTATAAGGCCTGGTCGTGGCAAGAGCTACAATAGTATTCTTATGAGTCAATTCTTTTGACTAGAGACTATTCGCCCAAGTTGGCACAGATTTCTGATTAGCTTTGATTTATACTATACGATTTCGTAAATGAGGTCAAACTGGGTATATTTGGGTTATGATGGACTGTGGCTGAACGAAGGGAATAGGGCGATAGGAATTGTCCACCCCTTGTAAGGGTTGTTTGAAATCTCAAGGCCACTCGAGGATTAGTTAACTAGAAATGCGTGGCCATGCTCGGAAGGTATCTATGGTAGATAATTCCGGTCAGACAGATACTCTCCAGATCGAGGAAACCACTCAAGATATGATCAAGTGTAAGTACGACCTGCAAGACACCTTACATTGAG
Source organism: Silene latifolia (assembly GCF_048544455.1). Lineage (NCBI taxonomy): Eukaryota > Viridiplantae > Streptophyta > Magnoliopsida > Caryophyllales > Caryophyllaceae > Silene > Silene latifolia. Next base: position 186,219,159 of record NC_133538.1, on the reverse strand, counting down.
TGGGATATTGTAATAGGACAAGAGAATTGGTGACGCACACTTGTCTGGGACAAGTGGGAGATTGTTGGAAAATGTGTCCTCAACAATAGTGAGATCACATGATTTAATATCATAATTAAATCTCATATTAAGAATTCGTAAGGGATGATTCGTTTATATAGTCAACTGATCAACATTAATCGGTAATGATTGGCTTGCTAGAGTGTGACGTTACTGTCGTGGGACGGTGGTGGTCAGTTGATCCCTTAAGGTCACACCTAAAGGATGATGCCCATATCTGTAAAGTTAATTAAATGTATGTCGATACAAGTTGATTAATTCCTTAAATATGAACAATTTATATTTATGAGAGGAAATATGTATCTTATTGTAATGTGATTAAATAAGATTCGATTTAGTAAATTAATATGTTAATTCACTAAATTATGTTGAGGTTTTATAAATATTTCGAGGTAGAGGTAATTAGTTATTTACGTTTACAAGAGGTTGTAAATTTAACTAACTATCTATTATGGGACCCATTATATGTTGATATAATGACAAAATATTACTCAATAAGTTGAGTGAATATATATGTTTAATAATTTGTCACATAATTGTTGTATGATCAAATTAATATTTAATTATATAAAATAATTAATCATAAGACTTATAAGCATTTGTGGGACAAATATTATAAGACAAAAATGGACCATAATACCTCATGTGAACCGTCAAAAACATAAGATGATGGAGTTTTTTTTGTTTTGTCATTTAGTTGTTGGAAAGATGCTCCAACAACTTATGACAACACTTTACAAAAGCCTACTACCTACACTATATGCATGAGACATTTTGAGAAGCAAAATGTGCTCTTAAAAGAGCATTTGGACGGGTGCATGAAGGTGAAAGAGGACACTTGTTGTTCTTATTTTACTACTATCTTATTCTTAAAATATGTAACATGCAAAAACCACTTACATATTCTTTTTCTTCTTCATCAAAACATGAGATTTTTGATTCAAATTGTTCATATAGATCACTAATATTATTAGTGTAATATATGAGTATTAGTAATCAATTTAAAGGTAAACTACTAAACAAATATCTAGCAAATATTATTTAGTAGAGATAAGAGATAATCTTGGGTGCATTCAATAGGAGTGGCTTCTATACTTAAAGTCTTTGGAGGATCATCCTAATACTCATCATAGCTCAAAAAAAGGTGAAGGTAGGAGACCTTACTTGTGCCCACAAAACCGAAATTAACAATGTAAGGGACATTGTTTTCTTATGAATCTTTTATTTAGTTACACATACACTAGATTTATAGAACAAACAATTAAGAAGTTAATTAGTTCTCTATTAGAGGAGTCTAATAATAGGTAAATAAACCTAACAAGTGATCTCTAATAGGTAAATAAACCTAACATAAAGTACTCATGACATCATCAAAACATAAACATATACTCTTTATGGTCCAACAATAAATGATGTTGTAAGTAGATTAGTTGGTATGATTGTGAGAACTGTTTTATAACAATATAATTATAATCGTTTAGTTGAGTTCACGCTTCTAAATCAGTTAATTTGGTTAAGTTCAGACCTAGATCGAGAGATTGGAATGAATAGACCTGTTATGAATAGTAAGACTACACTAATGAGGGCGAGAGCTAAGTTAGTTGTATTTTACGGCAAAAAGTGGACCGAGAGGACCTTTCCTTTACCCTTCTCACATTAGACCGACTGAGCTATTTATGACAGAATTGACTAATGATCATGGTAAACCGACATCCTAGCATTCTTCTCCTTATTTGATCCCAACATAATTCCCTTTATTTTCATTGCTCTTTTTCTCTTACCTTAATCTCATTTAGTTGGTTAGAAATCAAATCAAAACAACCAATTGTTACCGTGACAGACTTAGATAATAGGTAGATATAATAGCCTCCCTATGGAGTATGATACCCGACTTACCTCTACTATATTTATTAGTTGAGCCGGTTGGTTTATTTTTGATAGGGCTGCGACAGCCGTGTCAAATTTTGGCGTTGTTGCCGGGGAGGCAATTAGCCTATTTATCTGCTTATTTTCGTTTGTCTCAGTCTCAGGGAATTTTTAATTCCTTGAGACAGTTCTTATTTATTTTCTCTAGTTTTGTTTATGCCCAGGTCTAATAGGTCAGAATTAGTACCAGCTGATCCTGAACCGGAGCGGACTTTTCGCTATAGACAAAGCTTGTTGAGAAAGAATCGTCAAAAGGAAGCCTTGAGTACTTTTGACCCTGATCTTCAACATTTTATATTTGCAGAAGACCAGTCTTTTGAAGAAGATACTTCTATTTCCGTAGCCAAATCTGTAAAGATGCCTAATATCGCGAGCCATTCCGAGCCAACAGCTGCTTCTATTCCTAAAGGTTTTAACCTTGCAACTGAAGATGGTAGTACATTTGATATCCGGCCATCTTACATTAATTTGGTCGAGAGGAATTTGTACCGTGGAGTAGCTGGTAAGCACCCTCGAAAGCACATGGAGGTTTTCACAGATTACTGTTCTACCATTCCCGCTACTAAGGGAGTGACGCAGGATAAGATTAAGGAGGTTCTATTTCCTTTTTATCTGACCGATGGAGCCCAAGAGTGGCTTACTGATCATGACATGACTGCAGCTGGGATTACCAATGGGGAGACCCTGGCCCTGGCTTTTTACAAAAGGTACTTTCCTCCGCAGAGAACTAACCAATTGAGGGGAAAGATTACAAGTTTCAAGCAAACTCCAGAGAAGAACTTGTACGAGGCGTAGGGTCGGTTCAAGAAACTGGTGCGGTTCGTCCCTCATTATGGTTTCGATCAATGGTTTTTGTACAACCAATTCTACAATGGGTTGTATGACGACCACCGTGCTATTTTGGATGTTGCATCAAATGGTCGGTTCCAAAAGAATATTGATGATGACAAAGGTTGAGGAATCATTGAGTAGATGGCCACCCATTGTGCTAAATATGGGAATCCTAGAGGGGGAATTAGAACAGTTTCTTATGTTAATAGTGCACTTGTGGCTCAGCTGGAAGCCATGAACGCCAGGTTCGATAAACTTGAGTTGCAAGCTGCGGGGGATCAACATACAGTTCATTTTTTGACTAGACAAGAGACTGTCTCTTGTGAAAGATGAGGTGGTAATGACGGTCACACTGCTGTGGATTGTCTAGCTGAGAAGGAGCAGCTTTTTGCCTTTCAACAATTCAGGCAAGGTGGCTCCTATTACAACAACCAAAGTGGCGTCCATTCTAACTTGAGATGGACAAGTCAAAATGCGCTAAATCCTACACCTCCACCGCAGCAACAACCATATGTGCCGCCTCACAAAGCTCAATAAGGCTTTCAAAAGCCTCCATAATTTCCGCCGCCACAACAAGGTGCTTCCTCTAGTGGCATAAGTGATGTCTCCGAGTTGAAGTCGATGATACAATCATTGTCTATTCAGTTGCAAAAGAGTGATCAAGCAAAGGATGCCGCTATTAAATCACTTGAATCATAAGTGGCTCAACTGGACACTAATCAATCTTCGCGGCAACCGGATCATTTACCGTCCCAACCTGATAAGAAACATCATGAGACGGTAAATCTGATAAATTTGAGGAGCGGTGTTTCTTATGAGGGACCCAAAATACCGACCGAAAATGATAAATCAGACGCGGAAATTGATGTTACTGTACGTGAACAGTCGTCCTTTGACGAAAAAATGCTGAGTCCGAGGAAAGTCCTCGATCGACTGATCTCAGGTGGTCGATCGATGGAAAATGCTGTGGAAGTTACTCGATCAAATGGTGATACTATTCGATCGAGCACTGTTGAAAAGGATGTTCTCGATCGAGCGATTGTAGATGCTCGATCGAGTGAAAAAGTTGAGAAAGTCACTCGATCGAAGGGAATTGATGTTCGATCGAGTAAACCTGATGCTGATTACAAGAATTCTTTGGTAAAAAAAAAATGAAGGACTAGTTATTCCCATCACGGGCCCATTCCCGAGGCAATTTCAAAACAAGAAGGCAGAGCAACAGTTTGGTAAGTTTGCTGAAATTTTAAAGAGTCTTCACGTTAATGTACCCTTCGCTGAACTGCTAACCCAGGTACCCTCTTACATGAAATTTATGAAACAAATATTAACTCGTAAGAGGCATATCAATGACCTTGAGACGGTGGCTTTAACCGAAGCGGGCACTGCCCTAATTCAAAATAAGACTCCACCTTAATTATATGACTCGGGTAGCTTCTCTATTCCATGCCATATAGGGACCCATTTAATAGATAATGCATTATGTGATTTGGGAGCTAGTGTGAGTGTTTTACCGTTGTCTCTCGCTAAGAGACTCGGTTTGACTCATTGTACTAGCATGACTGTACAGATGGTCGACCGTACTTTATCACGGCCCTTAGGTATCTTAGAGGACATACCTGTAAGGTTCGGGAAATTCTATATTCCCGTTGATTTTGTAGTCTTGGACATCCCCGAAGACTCTTACACTCCTATTATTCTAGGAAGACCATTTCTATTTACCGCTCGCGCAGTAATAGATATTGGGGGGGAAGACTCTAACCTTTCAGGTAGGCGATGAAGAGTTAACTTTTTATCAGTCTAGCGTTCGCAGAGCTCCTATGAAAGTCCAGCCCTGCAATGCACTACCCTCTACCCTACACGGATCCTCCAATGGATAATATTAAATCCTGTGATGTTATATGAATACCTCCGCCTCAGATTGAGAGCAATATGAAGGACCATTCTGCCGTTTTTGTTGTTATAGGTATAGGTGGAGTGGACATTGGAGATCTCGTTGATAAAGGTACAATGAAATTCAAGCTCACTGATGGGAATGATGCGAAAGAAGATGCTAAAGATAAAGGACGAAACAAAAAAAGAAGAAGGTAAAGGCGTATGTGGACGCAAATTTTTCTTCTTCTATCAGTTCAAATTCATGGAGATCAAGAAGGACGGTCCGCGATGCTGAAGGGACCTCCTCCAGTCAGAAGCCATCCTATGGGCTATTGAAGTGTTTTGGAAGATAAACGGGGAGTTGTCCCATTTGTAAAAACATTTTGTAACTTGAAGTTTTGTTAGAAACTTTATTTGCTTTTAGACAATAGCTTAGTTTAGTTAGTTTTGATAGCGTAAAACCGAATATAGACTGCTGATGTGAGTTTGGTATTTTCTGGAAGTATTTTCTATGTTTTGACGAAGGTTTGGGGAAGATATGCTACCATTGGGATGCGTGCCAAAGGAAAAAGACTCGATCGAATACTTTTGAACTCGATCGAGCAGATTGCCCAGGTAGAGCTTTCGATCGAGTGAATAACAGTACTCGATCGAAATGTCCAATTTGAGGGGTCCTCGATCGAGAAGAATTAAGGAGCTACAGTACTCGATCGAACAACTTAATGTTCTCGATCAAGTAGAATCCAAGGAAAAGGAAGAAGGATTCGATCGAGCAGCTTCAAAGGTCTCGAACGAGCAGAATGTTGAGGAAAGCTCTCGATCGAGTGGTTTCAAATCACTCGATCGAGTAACATGCCCTGATATACACGAGGGAGTTTCTAATTCCTTATTTTATTTTCATTCCATATTCTTTCTTTTTTCCTCTTTATGCGATAAACCCTCAACAATCATCCCCAAATCACCATTTTTCTTCCTTTTTCTACCAAATTAATTACCCATTTTCATTCCCCATAATCAATTAAATCAAAACCCCATATTTGGCCCATCAATTTCATCATATTTGCGGAGTTTTGAGGGTTCTAGGGTTCGGAAAAATTAAAAAAAATTCGATTGTTCTTGCGCTTTATTTGTTGATTTTAATTGCAATCTTTGTTGGGTAATTCGTCAAGTAAGTTCTTTCCCCTATTCTCTATTGTGTAATTGCATTTTTGTGCTTGATTTCTCAAATTAGGGTTTCAAAATTTCGACATTAGGGGACAAATTTGAGTTTGATTGCTTGTTTTTAATTAAGAATTTTGCTTGTGATTATTAGGATGGATAGTAGTACTGTTTCCGCCACTTCTTCTACTACTGCTCCGTCTACCTTAACGACGGTGTTCCTTGCTGCCACCACCATCACCACCCCCGTTGTTACTGTCGCCGTTACTGTTACCCCTGCTACTGTTACTGCCCCTACGGTTCCTACTGTCACTGCCGCTGTCCCTATACCGGTGTCAACACTATCCATCATAGTCACGCCTTCTGCCCTTGTGCAACGATCACCTTCTATCCGTGCTTTCGGGTTTGCACTGCCGCTCTCGCTGCTTCCGCTGCTTCATGTTCATGGGGGGGAAGGGGAGCGGGTCCTAGAGCTACTGCACGTACCGCCGCCAGGTTTGCAACTAACACTTCATTGAATCCTCTACCTGAGTATCCACAGGTACGTTTCATTAACCCGCTTCATCGTATTCGTTTTACTCATTTGATGGACTGTGACGTCACTTCTACACGTTTTTTATGTCGTTCTTCATTAGAAAAGTTAAGAATTCATGAACCCGTGTCTGAGTTATTAAACGGGACTGGGATGTCGGGTTTGACCACGATGAGAGGGCTAACATATGAACAAGTGACCCTCGAATTCTTTAGCTCTTTCACATTTTCACCCGCTGCTTATAATAGTGACCCAGGGAGTTGTTGTATTTCATTTAGACTGTTTAACTTGACCTTCACCTGGACCTTAGCTGAGTTTGGGAGGTAGTTGGGTTTGACTAGTGACGGTCCCTCGGACCCTCCTAGGAAGCTCCTTGCTTTACTTTGGCCCACTCTTGTACAGACTCCCTTTGACCAGAGGAAGGTGGCTCACGTCCATCTTCCCCCAGCCCATTACTTTCTCCGTCTCCTAGGGGAGATGATCTTTGGACGCCACGAGCCTAACAACGTTGAGCTTTCGATTTTAGCGGGTTACCTAAACATTGACCGCGGTGACCCCTTTGTTCTTAACATTTCTTACTTAACAACTCAACATTTTAACGTTGTTGGGCAAAAGAGGGAAGGCCCGATCTCTTGTGGCGGGTTGGCGACCCACATCGCCCGTAGCCTTTTCTCTGACTTTCCCCGCGGCCTGACACATGTAAATAGGGACACATTCATTGAGATTCAGGGCATGTCGGCCATGTTTTGGTTAGCAAAGGACCAGCGGATGTGGAAGATTTGTGGTTCCACATCCGTGACCTTAACTTCGCCCGACCTACCCCGTCTTTTACCCTTGACTACTGTGTCGGGTAGGTTGCCTCCACCTCCACCTTCTTACCTCCTTCCACAAGAGTGGGGTCCACACAGACTCAGGCTAGGCAAACGTCCAAGTCCATGCCTAAGCCTATCCCGACCCCTACACTGACACCCACTGTCCCTCAGCCGGCTCTGCCGGCTAATTTTGTTGCTCCTACTCCTTTTGTGATGCCTGAGGTCATGGACCAAGGGCGTCGTGATGCTTTGCTTCTTGAGATGTGCAGTAGAGTGGCTCGTATAGAGCGGGATCAGACACTTGCCTTATTCTCTCTATATGAGTACCACATGAGGAGAGGGCGTCCTGTTCCTGATGGCTGGCCACACGCTTCATTCTACCGGTAACCGGCGGAGGGGTACCCACACCCGGAGAGCAAGGTGGACACAGATGAGAGGGATGAGAGGGTCCGAGACGACCTTGCTGCAGGTCGTCAGAGGAGGAAAGTGACCCTACCTACACGGTGGTTGACGAGGAGGAGGAGGAGGTTGACGAGTAGCTGCTGGTCTACTCACTTCCCCAGTTTTCTAGTTGGTTTGGGGAAGTTCGTATATTTTGTAAGTTTTTTCTGCTTTTATTTCTTTTTCATCTCCATTTTAATTCATTTATTTCATTCATTTATTGGTTGGTTGTGATTTTCCCATTTCCCTATTTATACTGCTGGTGTATGCTGGAGGACAACGAGGGCGTTATCCGTTTTGGTTTGGGGAGGGTATTGCATCCTTTGAGTCTGGATTTGCATTTGTTTTGCATTCACGTTTATTGCATTTTTGCTTGCATTGTATTTTAATTTCAAAAATGAAAAATCAAATAAAAATCAAAAACTTTCGAAAAATTTCAAAATACTTCACGTTTATTTTTGCACTTAGGTCGAGTCGGAACGGTAGATTTTAATGATGATATTGCTCTATAATTTTTCATTTCACTTAAGCCTTACAGCAAACTGTCATTTTATTAGCTTTTTCATGTGCATAATCTACGAGTTAATGTTAAAAATGCAGCTGATCAAATAGACTTGACCTGATAAATTTGGCAACCTACTTAAAAATTTCTAAGTTTTAGAGCCGTATAACTAGTGTCATTTATGACCAGTTCATATAGGAATTGAGAGTAGTATACTCCTTGCATAGCATGTTTCATTATTTTGCACATGTATGAAATTCCATTACTTTTTGTCGTCATCTATTCGGGTTTGTGGTTGCTGTCACATATAGGGAGGCGGTTACAATCTCCCTTTCTTTCATTTTTACCCATTTAACTCCACTATTAGCCAAATTAGCCTTTTTTACCTTTAACTACATCCAAATTTAGCCTTCCTGTCAAGCTAGTTTAGTGTATGTTTTTGCGGTATATATTTTATTGATTATAGTTTGGTCTTATTGTATCATTGCGAAGTTGGTAGAAAAGAGGAAAAGGAAGTTGGTTGAAAAAAATGAATTGAAAAATGAAAAAGAAAAGAAAGAACGTGGACAGGAAAATGAGAAAAAAAGAAAAAAAAAAAGAAAAACCGTGTGAAAAAGAAGGAAAAAAAATGTTGTTTGATGAGACGGTTCTTGCTTCTATGCCTTATCTATATTTTATGAGGAGTTGTTGTTTGGTTAGTGAGTTTTGTGCCGAAACAAGAGGTACTTGTGCTTCTTTTTTAGATGGTTAATAATCGGATATGGTTCTCCGAAAGCTCGAAGGTTCTATTACTCGTCTTGTTCTCGAGAAATTCTTTCTCTAAGAACGTCGCACTAGCCGCAACAAAAACTTTATGTTCGGTAGGCGAATAGAAGTAATGACCAAATGTTCCTTTTGGATGACCAATAAAGTATGTCTTGACCGATCGCGGGCTAAGCTTATCCTCGTGTCTCCACTTGACATAAGCCTCGCAGCCCCAGACCCGAATAAAGGACAAGTTCGGGACCGTTCCCTTCCACATTTCATATGGAGTCTTGTCGACAGCTTTAGTCGGACTTCGGTTAAGTATAAGAGCAGCTGACAAAAGAGCATAACCCCATAATGAATCAGGCACTACCGTGTGACTCATCATGGATCGAACCATATCAAGTAAATTTCAATTTCTCCGTTCAGACACACCATTCAATTGAGGTGTTCCAGGTGGAGTTAACTGTAAAACTATTCCACAGTCTTTAAGGTGTTGATCAAACTCATTTGAAAGATATTCGCCACCCTGATCTGAACGGAGTGCTTTAATCTTTCTACCCAGTTGGTTCTCAACCTTATTCTGGTATTCCTTGAATTTTTCAAAGGACTCACTTTTATGCTTCATTAAGTAGACATATCCGTATCTACTTAAGTCGTCCGTGAAAGTGATAAAATATCTATAGCCATCTCTAGCGGTAATTGACATAGGTCCACATACATCCGTATGTATGAGTCCTAATAGGTCACTAGCCTGCATTCCAACACCTTTGAAGGAAATTCGAGTCATTTTGCCAATGAGACATGATTCACACATGCCATATGTAGAAAAATCGAATGCGGGAATAGTCCCATTATCGACGAGTTTTTTTACACGTTTCTCTTTTATGCGTCCCATTCGACAATGCCATAGATAGGTTTGATCTTTGTCACCAACCTTTAATTTCTTATTATTCATGTGTAATACTTCCGTGGTTTGATCTAAGATGTAAATTCCATTCATGGAAACTACTTTGCCATAAATCATTTCATTGAAAGAGAAAATACAGCTATTATCCTTTATTGAAAATGCAAAACCGTCTTTAGCAAGTACGGAAACTGAAATAATGTTCTTATACAAACTGGGTACATAGTAACAGTTATATAAAAATAACTCAAAACCACTAGGGAGTTGGATTACGTATGTTCCCTTCGAAACAGCAGCAACTCGTGCTCTATTCCCGACACGCAGGTCCACATCACCTTTTTCGAGAGGTATGATGTTCTTTAGGCCCTGCAAATGATTACACAGATGAGAACCACAACCAGTATCTAGTACCCATGTTCCGAAACTTGCATGGTTAATCTCAATCATATGAATATAAGATGACATACCAACAGGAACGACGCGGCCGGCTTTGATGTCCTCACGGTAGGCGGGACAGTTCCTCCTCCAATGTCCAGTCTTGTGACAATGGTGGCACTCTATGTCACCGCCCTTGCTCTTTGCCTTGCCTTGTGAGCCACTTGTCTCACCAGGCGCACTCTTACCGTTTCCTGGCTCCTTTAACTTTGGCTTACCTACAGCTAGGTCGCCATGAGCCTTGCCCTTACCTTTACCCTTGTTTGAAATCATGAGAACATCCTGCTTCATGCTCCCACTCAATTTCATATCCTTCTCGGTCTGTACGAGAAGGGAGTGTAGCTCATGAGGACTCTTTTTCAAGTCATTCATGTAGTAGTTCGCCCTGAAAAGGGCAAAACCATCATGAAGAGAATGAAGCATTCGGTCAATGACAATGCTCTCACTGATTTTGCAATCAAGAGCCTCCAGCTTCTCGACATTCTCAATCATGTGAAGAATGTGTGGGCTAACCGGTTGGCCCTTCTGGAGTTTCGCATTAAAGAAGCGATAGGTATGCTCATATGTAACGATTCTCTGTGCCTTTGAGAACTCGTTAGTGAGCGTGGTGAAAATCTTGTTTGCACCCTGAGCAATGAAGCGTCTCTGCAAATTGGTTACCATTGCAAAGATGAGTACGTTCTTTATCGCACCCGCTTCCATAACGAAGTCACTATAAGCGAGTGACTCGTTGACTCCTGCATTGGGGCTTGGGTTGACCGGTATTGGCTCAGTTAAGTACTTGAGCTTACCGTCAGCAATGGCAGCATTCCGTAGTGCCGCCTCCCAGTCCGCAAAGTTGGACCCATCATTCTTCAGTCGCGTGGACTGATTCATGTGGTCCATGAAAGCTTTCAGCCAGGAGTCGTGTCCAAGTGTGGCACTAGGCATTGGGATTGCGTTATTTCCAGCCATTTCGTTGTAACAGTATTATGAAAATAAACGTGTTCTACACTCCGAGAAGAAGAATAAAAATAATAAGCATGTGCATCGTTTATATTTTTAAGTCTAATGAACTACTGTCATAACGCGAAGACTCAAAACATTTATACAATTGACCTCCCTCAAGAATTATATAAATGATCCCAAGACTCAATTCTCTGTAAATTGATAAGCTAACCTTTTAGCTAATTCTACCGTTAGAATTCTTGGTCGATAAATTTCTGTAAATTCTATCTTTAGTCCATCATAATCACGAGAAACTCTTCGGACTATGATGTTGAGGTAAACTAAGTCAACACAACTACTTACCCAACGTAGAAGGGGTCATATTATGCCTACCGACGAAGAAGGGATTCATAGTTGTTTCCTCTTATAAAGACTAATCTCAATTTCCGTTTTTAGAGGAAGATCCCATCAACTTTATTTTAATTCATTTTAAGTGAACTAATATCTAGCTTGCGAGAATGAATAAACGAAAGTGATGGCTTAATAAGACTGTGACATCTGTATGTCCATGAAAACTAACATACAACCTATATGAGTCAATTTTCATGCATTTTAGTAGTAGGTGGTTTGGTTTTAGGCGGAATATGATGCATAAACTAACATGTGAATGAAAAACAATATGAATGAAAACGTAAAACAATAAAAGTCCTAGTGTGGCCTATCCTATCAAAATAAACATTAAATACAAGTTTGGAATCCATCCTTGGACCTGAGAAGCTTGTCTTGATGTTCCATCTTGATCCATGTAGCGGGAGTGAGTTCCAATCTCCATCTTTAGTCTTCTTTTGAAAAATATAATAAATAAAATTTACATAATAAACCTATTTATTACATCCTAATTTCAAAATCCAAAACTAAAGAAAAATAAAGGAGATTCGAGATCTCATAATTACATAAAAAATCATGTTTCCTTCATTACGGAAACATAATTTGACTAAGGCCACACTAAGTATTACAATTTACAACCGATTGCAAAAATAAATACGTAAATAAAATTCATTCATTGATTCATTCGACAAAATTAAAATGCATCAACTAAAAATAAATTAAACATACATGACACAATTCCTTAATTATGTTGATTAATTTATCCAAACCACCTATTTAAATCAAATTAAGTGACAATTCCTCAATTAATCACATTAATTTCAATCTTAATTCATATTAAACTTGTAATATGAATTCAATCCGTCAAAAGTTTAAATTGCTTTAAAATAATATGGTATCTTTAAATTGTGAACCGTTTCACAATAACTAATTGGCCAAAATCAAAACAAAAAAAAAAACAAAATCCATTTTTTTTATTTGGTCTCGGCTGAACAAATAAACAAATTTTTTTTTTTTTTAAAATTCCCAGCTGCTCACGGCTGGGATAAAAAAACAGCCCAATTTGTTTTTTTTTTCAATTCGGCAATTAGGCAAAAAAACAAAAAAAATCCTTTCCAATTTTTTTCTTTCGGCATTTCGGAAAAAAGGCAACAAAAAAACAGACAAAAATTTGTTTCTCACGGCAAACCCTAAAAAAAATAAGCCGTCAATTTTTTTCCTTTTACGGCAAAAAGCCCTAATTCAAAGATTCGATGAAGAAAATGTTTACAGTTGCTCTTATAACATGATTTACCAAATGAATTAACAAACATGATTAATCGTATATGCTAAAACTATATAGCAAAAACAAATTCTTATATCATTGACATGACGATTCTATTTGCATTTTAACTTAATCTGCATTAAATCAAAATCTACCAATTCTTCATATGATAATTTTAACTGATTAAAAACAATGATATGAAAAATGAAATTGGAAATAAATCATCAAACAAAAGAAAAAAAAACGAAAAACAGTCCGAAAAAAAAACACCTCTCGGCAAAAAAAAATTTCAGTCGAAATTTTTTTTTTTTTTTCGAAATTCCATATGTTGTTTACATACAATTTTACGAAAATCATCAAAATAAAAAATCGTGGCCTTTGCTCTGATACCACTTGTGGGATTAATCTGTATGAATCCCTTTATATTGAAGGATTATAACGAATTTTATGAAGATGATTACTAGTCATAAAATAAAATTACATAAACAAAATTAAGGGATAACAGATAACCTTCGGTCCTAGAAATTACGGCCTATGAACAATATCGTAATGATATTCTCCTATCAGTTGCACCCAAGATGATATGAGATATGCCCTTTGATTGTGCTAGAATCGATCCAAATTTTCTGTAAAAATTTAGGTTATTTTTTTTTTCCTGATGAGAGGAGAGATTAGGTTAAAAGAGAATTAGGTTAAAATAAAATGATCTCCTTTTTACTCCTATTGTAACCGAAAAATGGGAGTGAATAAGGGAGATATTATCTTCCCTAATTCGGCCCATATCACCGAAATAAGGAGTATTATTTCCTTATTTTCGGTTATTCCAAAAATGTATAAAATGTGTTAAATTGTCATCTAGTGAGGATCAAACTCATGACCTCTTGGTTTGTGTACCCTCACTATTACCACTATGACACATTCATCTTGTTGATATTAAATATCACCGATTACATTTAATTACGAATTAACAGATTAATTCGTCCAAGCTAACATTACATACATTTAATTATATATAACTTATTATATTCAATTTACGAATTGACAGTTAATTCGTCTCAACTAATATTATTTAATCTTCATTAAATAGTTGTATCATCAACACATTGACTAACTGTTTAGTCATATTAGGCATCAATGTGATCATATTTCTATAACCACATCTCTCAAACACATCCTATAGGTGTGACCTTTAGGGACCAGTCGATCACCGCCATCTGTATGATAATAACGTCAAACTTTCTAGCAAGCCAACCGTTATTAGGTAATCGTTAATCAACTGATTAAAATACAAAGTATACCCTTGTGAACCTGTAAGAGATTTACAAATGTTATCACACTAATTTGTGGAGGACACAAGCTCCAACAGACTATTGCCTCACAATCCCATAAATGTTATGCCTTTTCTTGCCCATCGCCTCACTTTACCATAACTTTTGTAAGCCCTCGGTGTGACGGACCATGTATGGATGGAATGTATGTTTGGTAGTTAGAATTGTCTATCATATTAGCCGCACGCAAGTCTATGTGGGTCGCAGTTTAGGTGAGTGAGTATTTTTCTTCTCTCTTACATTCATTTACTTACCCTTTGCTTCATGGGAGAAGAGTGACCCGTGAGAGTCCAATTTTAAAGGTCTTGCAAGTTCGACAGTTCAGCTTATTTATAAACATCAAACAACTCGTTTGCACTTGACTGTTGTGGCTATAAGTGTTAGTTTTGTTTGCATTAAATCAGTTTAAGTGGATAACTTATAGCTAGCTCTGAGTTTTCATTCCCGTTCCATTAGTTTGCATTTAATTTACTCGAGGACGAGTAAAGGTTCGGTTTGGGGAGATTTGATACGTGCATTTTATATAGTCCTTTTTGGCCTCTTATGCACGTATTTCTATGTTATTCTCGTAGTTTTGTATTGCAAAATACCCCGAATAGGCACTTTGGTTTGGTTTGTCTTAATTGCAGGAACGGACCCGAAAGTAGTGGAATCGTACACTTTTCAATCCTTTTAGCATGCATTTATGGAGATAGAAGGTTTTGAGCAGAAGTGTTGTGCCTCGGGAAGTGTGAAGGAGTCTCGGTATCTAACCAAGTGAAGAATACGAGCTGTTTCAGTAGCTAGATGCTCGATCGAAGGCTTTTCTGTTCAATCGAGTGAGGATGGTGGTCAAGGAAGCTCGATCGAGTCCCTGCTGAACTCGATCGAAATATGGCATTTGGAGTTTACTCGATCAAAGACACTACTTGTTCGATCGAGAGGTTTTTCTGGAATGGTGCTCGATCGAGGAGTCTCAAGTCTCTCAATCGAGTACTTTGCTTTGTTACACGGGATTTTTATTTCGTGTTAACCTTAATAAGTATCTTAGTTTCTTTAATAAATATCTCCCCTATTTAAGGGAAGACGTAATTAGGTTTAATCATTCTGGTTTTTCTCTTAATTACTCTTTAATCTGAGAAACTCTCTTAAGCAAACTTTATTTCTTCCCTTTCCCTTCGTACGTTGCTCTTGCTCTTGTGCCGGTTTCTAAACTTTTGTAATCTTTCTCTACTCTCTATACTTAATCAATTTCATCTTTTCCATTCTTAGTTACTAGTTCCTTAATTACTGTTTTAATTTTTGTTATAGTTTAGTTTATGTAATTTCATTCTCTTAATTTCTATATTATGTCTCTTGCTTTCACATCTATTGTTTCTTGTTTCTTCAATTGCATGAGTTTCTAATTCTCTCTATGTTAGGATTAGGGGAGCCATGGTAGTGAATAAATGATGTTGTAAGTAGATTGGTAGGTATGATTATGAGAACTGTTTTATAACAATATAATTGTAATCGTTTAGTTGAGTGCACGCTTCTAAATCAGTTGATTTGGTTAAGTTCAGACCTAGGTCAAGAGATTGGAATGAATAGACCTGTTATGAACAGTAAGACTACACTAATGACGGCGAGAGCTAAGTTAGTTGTATTTTAGGGCAGAAAGTGGACCGAGAGGACCTTTCCTTTACCCTTCTCACATTAGACCGACTGAGCTATTTATGACAAAATTGACTAATTACCAAGGTAAACCGACATCCTAGCATTCTTCTCCTTATTTGATCACTACTTAATTCCCTTTATTCTTATTTCTCTTTTTCTCTTACCTTAATCTCATGTATGTTGGTTAGAAATCAAATCAAAACAACCAATTTTTACCGTGACAGACTTAGATAGTAGGTAGATATAATAGCCTCCATGTGGAGTACGATACCCGACTTACCTCTACTATATTTATTAGTTGAGCCGTTGGTTTATTTTTGATAGGGTTGCGACAGCCGTGTCAGTCAGTAATAGTCGATCGAGTAGTTTTGGTGAAGAAACTCTTCGATCGTGTACTGTTCTCTTTCGATCGAATGATTTGGCTGTAGATAGTGTTGACTCGTCATTTGCACCTATTCCGGATGATGATAAGAAGGTAATTAAAGACCAATGCTGTCAAATTGGAGGTAATGTTATTCCTTCTGTTGAACTCAATGAGATTCCTTCTATTCTTTCCGTTAAATCATATACTGCTGTTGATATGACGCCCCCGCCCCAGTTTGGGAGCAATTTGGAGGAATGTCGTCTTGTTTCTTCTTATACAGGTCTTGACAGGTTAGAAGACCCGGGAGGGGGATTTGAATATTCCATCCCACATAAGAGGAAGGCGTGGGATAAGGCCAAGAGAAGACGCGATGTAGTTGATGTTGTAAAGAGCCGTTGTTCTTCCAATGCTTTGCTGTGGCGACCAAAAGTAAAAATTATGGACGCTGAAGGGACTGCATTCAGTCAGAAACCTTGTTGTGGGACATTAATTCTTGTTGGTGGATGAAGAGGAGAAGGTCGAGCTGGGACCTATCTGAAACTAGCGCTGTCCGGGTGGCAACCCGGAGTTTAAAACTTTTTAGTGGTTTTCGAACATTTCAGTTTTGTTATGTGCTTAATAATTAGTTTTTAGACTATACACTGTGTACCATTTAGACTTGGTTTTTGGTCGCCATTTGTAGTCTGCAGGTACATCTCGACCGAGTCCTTTTGTTCCTCGATCGAACACTTCCGCGACCCATTGTACTCGATCGAGTACTATATCCTCTCGATCGAGTTCGCTATTTTGATTCGCTTCTAGTGATGCTGCTATGAAGCTATTAGTGACCTTCCATGTTGCTGGCTGGTTTGGGGAGGTCTCTACTTCGCGTTATCTTGTAAGTTTTCCGCATCTTCACTCTTCTTTTTAGTTTGCATTTCCTTTCCCTATTTTTGGGTACAATGGAGGCATTGTACAGTTTGGTTTGGGGAGGGTATATGCATCCATATCTGTGTCTGCATACTGTTTTTATTGCATTTCTGTTATCACGTTTAATTTTCCGCTTGCATTGTCTTTTATTTTCAAAAAATATGAAAATCTCATAAAAATTATAAAAGTCTACAAAACTCAAAAATTTCACGTTTACTTTTGCATATAGGTTGAGTCGGAACGGTGTATATCGATGATGAAATTGCACTACTTTTTGTCATTTTGCTTAAGCCCTGTATAAACTAATTAGCTTTTTAGCTTTTTCATTTTGCATTCTACGAGTTAATGTTAAAATTTAGCTGAACTAATAGACTTGGCCTGAGATTTTGGCAACCTACTCATATATTCTAAGATTTAGAGCCTTAAAACCGGTGTCATTTATGACCAGTTCATGTTGGATTGTGAGTAGTTACTCCTTGCATAACATGTATCATTAATTTGCATAAGTATGAAATTCAATTGCTTTTTGCCTGCATACATTCGGGTTAATGGTTGGTGTCACATGCAGGGAGGTGCTTACATTTCCCTTTTCTTTCATTTTACCCACTAACTCCACATTTAGCCAAATTTGCCTTTTGACCCTTAACTACATCCAAATTTAGCCTGCCTTGTCAAGCTAGTTTAGATTAATTTTTGTGGTATTTTACTATTGATCCGAATTTAGTTTGTATTTGATTATCAGAGTTGGTAATATATGGAGAAAGGAGGATGATGAAAAAAAAAAAGTTGAAAAAAAAAGAGAAAAAATCAAGAAAACCCGAAAAAAAAAGAGAAAGATGAGAAAAAAAAAGAATTTGTTAGTTAACGACTTTTGCTCCTATATTCTTGTTCTATATCTTATGAGGAGTACTACTTTGGTTAGTGAGTTGTATGCCAACCAAGGGCATTTGTGCTTATTTCTAATGATTTTGAAGCGGATGTTGTCGTTTGGTTTTGTTAGGTAACTAGCTTGACTCATTACCTCACATTTCCAAAAATATTTTGCTCTTCTTACACATTGCCTCACTTTTTCATACTTTTGTAAGCCCTCGGCTGTGATGGGACCTTAATTGGTTGGAATGTATGTGTATGGTAGTTAGAATTGTCTATCATATTAGCTGCATGCATGCTTATGTGGGTCGTAGTTCAGGTGAGCGACTTTATTTCTTTCTCTCTTACATTTATATGCTTACCATTTGCTTCATGAGAGAAGAGTGACCCGTGAGAGTCCAATATCAAAGGTCTTGCAAGGTCGACGGTTCAGCTTTATTATAGACATCTCATAACTCGTTTGCATTTGACTGTTTTGCTATAAGTATTAGTGCTTGCATTAAAATGGTTTAAGTGGGCATTTGTAGCTAGCTCTGAGTTTTCTATTCCGTTCCATTATTTTTACATATAGTTTTATTGGGGACAAGCAAAGGTTTGGTTTGGGGAGATTTGATGCGTGCATGTTATAGTCTTTCTAAACCTTATTTGCACGCATTTCTATGCATTTTGTGTAGTGTTTAGCTACAAATGTCCCCCGAATAGTCTACTTTCGTATGTCTTGTAGCAATTCCGGTATGAATCGGAGAGGAGTATAATCAATCTTAATACATGTCCCTATGCATGCATTTAGGAGATGAGTTGAGTCGGAGCTTGGAGACTACTATTTTGAGATGCGCATAGAAGTAAGGAAGCTTAGCGGACAAAGGAAGAGCTTCGTATTACTAGTGTCTATTTTGAAGAGCCATATATCAAGTTATACAAATGATAATAAGGTGATTCCAATTGGAAATGAAAGCTAATCCTCTTATATTTCCAACTCCACCGAAAACACCTGATTTGCCCAAGTAACGAACAAATGGCGACAACTTGAATTTTAGTGCGCAAAGCAGGAATTACGCGTTGGAAACCACTCGATCGAGTACTATAGTGGTCGATCGAGAACTTAATGTCCTCGATCGAGAGGTGCCTTTTTGATAGTGCTCGATCGAGTACTTAATGTCCTCGATCGAGAGGTTTTTGCTAGGATTTAGTCGATCGAGGAGTTCTAATGTCCTCGATCGTACCTTAGGAAAATAAATATCTCTCCTATAAATAGGAGAGACTTAATTAGGTTTTATCATCTGGGACATCACCTTTTATGCTCTTTATACTGTTCGATGTTACACTGCTCTTTAACTTTCGGATCTCGGTCTATGTAATCTCTCTCTTACCCTCCTTCTATTTAATCTATTTATCTTTTGCATATCTCTTATTATTATGTTTGCTCTTGCTTTATCTTTCGTTATTGTTTTATTAGTTATTATGCGTAGATAGTCCTTAATGCTAGGATTAGGGGATCCAGGATAGTGAAATGATGATGCTTTAATCGGTTTAGGAGGTTTTGTTGTGAGCATTGTTTGATAGCAATTTAACTGTAATTGTTAGGTTGAATGCATGCAACTGAATCAATTAAATTGGTTAAATTCAGACCTAGATCGAGAGATTGAAATGAATAGACATGTTATGAACAATAGACTGCACTAATGAGGGTGAGAGCTAAGTTAGTAGTATTCTAGGTTGGATAGCGGACCGAGAGGACCTTTTCTTTACCCTTCTCACATCAAACCGACTGACCTTACCTTTAGCTGATTTGTGTAATATCATGGTGAACCGACATCCTGGCATCTTTCTCTTTATTTTGTCTCAATCCTTTTCACTCTTGCCTTTTTAATTGGTTTTACTTTTATTGCTCTTTAGTTTAGTCAAAATTACTCAAACCCCCAAATTGTGACCATAGACAAACTAGAATAGCGACTAGATAGTGACCGCCTCCCTATGGATACGATACCCGGCTTGCCTCTGCTGCATTAGTTAGAGCCTGTTGGTTTTATTTTTGATAGGGTTGCGACAGTCATGTCAAGCTTATGTGCGGGATTGCATTGGGCACTTAAAGATTCATTTATTTATAGCTTCCGCTGAGTTTAGTGGACAGGTGTTTACGTTTCATTTAAGAATTGTATTTGGGATTTGGAAACCTATAATTGTATTACCATTAACTTCTTTTAGTAAGTATTCTTAAAATGTTCTTGGATGGTCTATTTGATATGTACTACCTCAGGCAACCGAGATGGTAACACTCTTATTTACAAAGGAAAGCCTCGCTAAAGGCTATTTTGTAAATGAGGGCGCTACATCCCCTTCTTCCATCCATTGAGTTTTGTCTATTTGAGTATGTCCTAGACTCTATTCTCTCATCATACCCAAGCACATTATTCAAAACTCCACAAATTAACCATGCCTCATGTATTAACCCATGCAAGTTCTCTAGGGATTCCCATAATAAAACTCTATCTCCAATTCTGTTATACCAATAGACAAAGGACATCCACCACCTCACCCTAGAAGGTCTATAAAAGATCTTACAATGTATAACTTGTGCTTAAATGCTAATGACATCCACTTAAAACACACCATCATCCCATAAAACCCAAATTCTGCCTTCATCACAAAAACTATTGTTTTGGGTGGATGTTGCACAAGGCTGAATCAGGTCAGGGTAGAATGATTGCAGGGTTAACTAGCTCAATTTTATCTTTAATGACTGTAGGGCAGGACAATATATGCGTTATGTCAAGCAAATATAGAAAATAAATAAGACAATAGAATTTGTACGTGGAAAACCTTTAAATGGGAAAAAACCATGGGCATCAAGCCAGGAGAGGATTTCACTATAATTTGAGAGGATAATTATAATATGAGCACAATGTAATGTATATTTTCTCTAAGTATTGAAGTTGTATTACTTGTAGAATGATCGAATAATTCCAAATGTCTTGGGCTGCTTTCTTATATATTAATCTCCAAACGGCTGTATAATCTTACTCATAATGGCATAATATTCCCTCTTAATGACGCCCTTAATTGCCTCTTAATTTCTCTTCATTTCCCGGATAAATGCCTTGTCTCCATGATTAATTCTCCTCCTTAATTACTCTCTTAATTACTAGATTTATGTGATGATTATTACATATAATCCTCATTGACTTGGTCAAGTATTATCTTTATATTTGACCGTTGCTCTCTCCTGCTTGGTGCCAATCCTGAGCTACTTACCCTGACGGTTCTGTCCTGATCATCAGGCCAGGGTGGGAATCAATCCTGAAAATAGTGCGAAATATCAGGCTCAACAATTGCCCCTTATCTCCTCATTATCGTTGGGTCAGGCCAGAAATGAGGAGATAATCATCTCTTAATTTAAGCAACTTCCTTAGGACAGTTCATCATACTTATCATAAAAAACGGCTAGTTGATTTAAACGTGACAAGTGTTAATCATGACAACCACCTCTTCAATTACTACGTGCAAGTTGTAGTAAACTCTAGATTTTTACCGACTATAAATACTTTTCGCCCGTTGCTTTATTCTTCACTAATAAACCGATCGTTTTCTATGAAAATCTTCAAACTCCTCTTCAATCTTCATCTTCAACCTTTACATATTTTCCCAGAAATTTTTAAGAAACAACAATATGGCCGCCAAGAGAAAGTCTACCATGGGTGTTGCTGCTCCGAGCACTCAATAATAATAATAATACTAATAGTAATAGTAATAGTAGTAGTAGTAGTAATAATAATAATAATAATAATAATAATAATAATAATAATAATAATAATAATAATAATAATAATAATAATAATAATAATAATAATAATAATAATAATAATGATAATAATAATGATAATAATAATGATAATAATAATAATAATAATAATAATAATAATAATAATAATAATAATGATAATAATAATAATTTTAAGAAACAACAATATGGCCGCCAAGAGAAAGTCTACCATGGGTGTTGCTGCTCCGAGCACTCAATAATAATAATAATAATACTAATAGTAATAGTAGTAGTAATAATAATAATAATAATAATAATAATAATAATAATAATAATAATAATAATAATAATAATAATAATAATAATGATAATAATAATAATAATAATAATAATAATAATGATAATAATAATAATAATAATATTAATAATAATAATGATAATAATAATGATAATAATAATAATAATAATAATAATAATAATAATAATAATAATAATAATAATAATATTAATATTAATAATAATAATAATAATAATAATAATAATAATGATAATAATAATAATAATAATAATAATAATAATAATAATAATAATAATAATAATAATAATAATAATAATAATAATAATAATAATAATAATAATAATAATAATAATAATAATAAAGAGTTTTAGACAAGTTTCTTTGGATGTGGATACCTGAATGCCAAGTATGGCTCGTAATAATCTATCTTCGGGGGCATACGAAGATTCTTTTCCCATCTGGGGTGTTAATTTACCTACTAAAATATCACCCGTTTCTACCCATGATCCCAACCTCACAATGCCATTTTTTTCTAAATTGCGGAGTAAATGGGCTTCTAAGTGCGGTATTTCGCTCGTGACCCTTTCGGGTCCTTGACTTGTCACATAAGTCTGAATGTCATATTTCCGTATGTGAAAAGAAGTATAAATATCTTCATATACAAGACGCTCACTAATGAGTACCGCATCTTCAAAATTGTAGCCTTCCCACGGCATATAAGTCACTAATATGTTTTTTCCCAAAGCTAGTTCGCCCCCAACTGTAGCGGCCCCATCTGCTAAAATTTGTCCCTTTTTAATGCATTTACCCCGCGGAATCCGGTGGTTTTGGTGCATACAAGTATTTTTATTAGAACGTTGATACATTACTAATGGAATGCTTTGAATATCCCCATTACCTGAAATAATGATCTTATCAGTATCGGTATAAAGGATCATTCCCTCATGTTCGGCTATAGCGAGAACCCCGAATCTAGGGCCGCTTGCGTTCCAACCTTCCAACAATGCATTTCTCGGATCGAAAAGTGGAACTGCTTGACGTTGCATATTAGAACTCATTAAAGCTCGATTTGCATCGTTGTGCTCGATAAAAGGAATGAGGGAAGCTCCAATAGAAAAATACTTGAAGATGAACCCATTCCCACGCAATAGTCGGAATTCTTGACGGTGTCGAACAACAACCTGTTCTTCCTGAATACCTTGATTCATGCCAAAGAATTCCCAACAGATACCATATAGTATTCATCTATACTTGGTGATAAAAAAAAGCATCTGTACCATTGCCGATCTCTCAGAAATTTTATAAAAACGACTTTCTAGAGACCCCAAAAGACCAATTCTTGCATGAATTGCTAAGGATCCAATAGGTCCAACATTAATTCCTTCAGATGTGTCAATTGGGCAAATACGCCCGTAGTGACTAGGGTGAATATCGCGTATCCGAAAACTAGCCGTTCGCCATCAATCCCCCCGGCCCAAATAACTCAATTTTCGCCCATGAACTATTTGTGTCAATGGATTAGTTCGATCCAAAACTTGAGATAATGGGTGTAATCCAAAAAAAGATTCATAAGTCGTTGTTAATGGAGTTGAAGTTACCAAATTCTGAGGAGTCGGTATTAATTTATGCCGAATTGCTCCACATATAGTTCCTCGAACCACATTTTCTAAACGAACCAGAGCCAATCCGAATTGATCTTGTAAGAGATCTGCTATAGGGCGAATACGTTTATTTTTCAAATGATTCATATCATCAAGTGTACCCATTCCAAATTTCATTCCAATCAAGTGATCCGTAGCTGCCAATATATCACGCGGTAACAAAAACGTATTGTTTTGGGGTATATCAAGATTCAGTCGACGGTTCATATTTCGTCGACCAATCCTTCCTAATTCGCATTTTTGCTGAAAGAATTTTGTTTGTAATTCTTTACATAAAGATTCCGAAAATACCGGGTCCCCCCTACACAAGCAAATTGTTGATAAAACTCCACAATTGCATTTTCCTTTTACCCAAAATTTTTTTTATCTTTATCATTCAAGAAAGACAAGAAAATTTCCGGGTAACAAACATTATCTAGAATTTCTTTTAGATTCGAACCCATAGCTGATGATAGAACTAGAATAGATATTTTCTGTTTCCTACTTACACGAGCCCATATCCTTGCATTTCTATCAATCTCTAATTCTGATCTTCCTCCCCAATCGATATTATCGTGCTTGGTATAGACCGAAATTCCATTATGGTCCAATTCCGACCGGTAATAAATACCGGGGCTTTGCAATATTTGATTGATCACAATTCTGTATATTCCATTTACTAGAAAAGTTCCCAGGGAATTCATTAGAGGGATGTGTCCAATCAAAATTGTTTGTTCTTGTATCTCCTACGGTTTTCCAAATTAATCCTGCGGATACATATAATTCCCGAATAATATGTAAGTGATTTATACACAGCATCCTTTTCTTTTATCACTGGTTCTACCAATTGATATGTTTCCACAAATAATTGAAATTCAATTTCTTGATCTCGTATCTTCAATTTTTGGAAACTTATAAAGCTCTTCCTAAGCTCGATCAATGAACCGACAAAATCCTTCAAATTGTATCGATTAAACTCGGGTATTGTAGACATCAGTTCATTTCCCTCTCGTAACATTTTAACCCAATTCCTCATTTGTTTAAAAATCCCACTTTTTGATCATTCTTTAGTGAATAATAAAGATCGATCTAGCTCGGATGGAATTTATATTCTGTTTACTAATTATTATTATTATTATTATTATTATTATTATTATTATTATTATTATTATTATTATTATTATTATTATTATTATTATTATTATTATTATTATTATTATTATTATTATTATTATTATTATTATTATTATTATTATTATTATTATTATTATTATAAGGTAATTTATAGCTTCCTAATTAGTGTCTTACACATCCTAAACCTAGCCTATAAATACAAAGAAAATCTGAAAAATAATTTATTAAAGAAGAAGGAAGAGATCTAAAAGAAAGAAGAAGAGAATTAAAGAGCAATTAGCGATAAAAGGTAAACCGTTTTAAACTTAATTGTTTTGTTATAACGTTGTAACAATGGACTTTAACGACCACCGTACACCACCATATGAGCAACCATGAAGTCGTGAATTTGACCCTAGGCTAGCACTGGACCACCGTGACTCCGTCTTACCTTTCTCTGACCATCGTTGACCTGACCTAGGTGGTTATTGGAGCGTTTAAAGGTGGTGGCTCTGGTTGTTGCGGGTTTAAAACACGGGGATTGAACCCTAATTTAAGCAACCAATCGGACCTGGCTTGTTTTGGGTAGGGTTGGTATGGATGATGGAGGTTGGGTCGACCCTAGGGAGGGTGTCGTGGTGGCCATAGGTGGTAGTTCGTGGTGGTGGTAACCGAAAACACGCGAAACAGGGCAGGGACGGCTTGTTGTTGTTGCTACCGGTGTTAGATTGTTGTTGGGGTGTTTTTGTTAGGTCGAGGGAGTGAGGGACCACCCCTGGAACCACCGTGGGTTAGTGGTGACAACGGTGGTGGCCAGAGGTGGTGAGGTTTGGGGTGTTGATGTCGGGACATGTTAAATTTGAACACGGGTTGATGGGGGTGCTGCTGGTTTCAGTTAAGGCATGGCTATGGCAGTGGTGTGGTGTGGTACTGCCGGTGATGGGTGGCTCGTGGTTGCTGATGGCGGCGAATGGCGGTGATGTGGATGTTGTAGCATAGTCATGTTGTAGTTGTTGTGCTTGTTGTTGTGCTCGTTTTTGTTGTTGTTGTGGTTTTAGAACTCGAGTCGGGTTGTTGATGTGAGGTTAGGGCAAGAGTTAGGGCTATGTATGGGGGCGGTGGTGGTGGCTGGGCTACTGAGGTGGTGTTTCACGGTGATGATAGGGGATGCAATTGGGTCATGCGTGTGAGTTCGTGGGGCATGTTTTGGGAGCAGTAAACGGGTTTATGTGGGTGTGTGATGGAGTGTGTGGTTAAGTTTTAACTAATCATCATACATATCGTTTTATGATTTGACTTGTTAGTAATTATAGTTATCGTAATTATTTTATAATTAGTTTAATTATTTATATAATTAGTTAAGTTAGTAATCATAATTATAATTATTATATTTGCTAGGTGACAGTTTCGTTGAAGGGTCCTTATAAATGGAATGCGTTATTTAGAGTACTTGCTTATCAGGTAGGAATATCCTACTCAACCTTGCGTTATGTTCTTATATGACGGAGTTGTGTCTGAGATATGTTTTATAAAGAATTGTGGTTGATAGTATTATATTAAATGTTGAGATGAATGTTACTGTTATTTATATTATTGCGATTATTATTGATAAGTCATACGAGTATTGTGATGAGTTGTGCATAGCGGAGAGACGTTACTCCCAGTTGTTTATAACAAGAGAATTGTTACTGCCAGATGTGCATAGTACGGAGGGTGCTACTGCCAGTTGTGCATGGTATGAGAGTACCACTGCCAGTTGAGTTGAGCATGGCATAAGGGGGTTGTGCTACTGCCATAGAAATCGTTGAGTTAGTTACGGTATGGTTGGATGAGTTGGAAATGAGTGGATATTGGTTGGTTGTGTTTTATAATAAATAAGTATTGTTATTTAGTTTATTCCTACTCAAACTCGTGGTTGACAGTGTATTCGTGAACACCTGTGATGAACCGTAACTGGGGATCATACTTGGCAGGTACTTGAGACTAGCTGCCTAGGAGCTTGGGAGGCGTGTGAGGATATGGACTGGACGACTTAGCTTTAGCTCACTATTTAGTTATTTATCACCACTAGTTGTCTTTTAATTCTGCTGCAATATTGTATTGTTTTTATTTTCAGAAAAAAAGAATATGTAAAAGACATTTTAATTTATTTAAATTGCCTTAGTTTTCTAAACTCTTTTATTCACTACCTCGGTCATTCCGAGATGGTAACAGTCTCACTTATCTAGGAAGGCCTAGTTAAAGCTCTTAGATAAATGGAGGTGTTACAAAGTGGTATCAGAGCGAACGATCTACATGCCTAAACCAATGAACAATAATGAACATAGGTTGTGTCTAATAAGATGAACCCCGGGATAGAAATTTTTAGGAGCCCCATCTTAGGTTTAGGATGAGTAGGGCCCCTCATTCTAAACCATTGGCCCTCTCAATTTCGAACCGGGAACCCTGAGAGAAAATTTGAGAGTATGGGGTAGATAAAAGGAAGTATATCCGATTTAGGGAGATGTTTGTATGCTTGATATGAATTGTACTATCTCTATTGCAGGATGGGAGTAAGTTAAGTATAAAGATTGATTCATGGCTTGGCCATATGGTGTTTATAATAAGAATTGGTATTGTGCATTGGGTGAAACGAGGATTGATAATAAATGTATGTTGAATTGATTGTGAGCATGAAAGTGGTTGTAAATTAATATTGTTCGATGATTGGATGTTGTGTGATAGTAGTATCATGTCTAATGATATGCGGCTATGTGAATCCCGAAACCATGCTATTTATAATATTATGAAATGATTTAACATGTGATAGGAATGCTTTAGAGTAGATGCTAGTAGTGTGTTAAGTATGATGACCACGTTGCACTAATACAAGTATAGGAGAGTGTTAATGAAGCTTATGACCTAGTAAAAAGGAACCTAGGGCTGAACCTTATTTTGTCAGATTTGTACCCCTATTTGATCTAGTTGCCGTTTGATCTCTGTTTATCGTCTAAGGTCGAAATTTTTATGACTGATAACCCAGTGAGTTATATTTACAATGTTGTTGGTCTCGTGTTTAAAAGATTTATGGTTTGGGAGAAATAAATATTTTAGTGGATAGTGGTCAGAATGTTCATGTACAATTAAGTTTTCGACAAACGATTTTGTAAAATTTGTCATTTAATTTGTACTTAATTTTTTTGCCTAATTCTAATTCCATTGTTTAAAAGATTCATATATATTTTCAAATTAATAAGCCACTTTGCAAGATAATATTTTGACATTTAATAGTGATTTTTATAAGTTGGCCCACGTTTTTGACAAATTGCTGATCGGTTTCTGTTTGGACCAACTGGATTGAAAAATCTTTATAAAATGGTTGTTCGAGATTTGAATTCGATTCTTTTTCTCACGATTTGCAAACTCTCTACATTTTCCGGAAAGTATGAAAACTCAAACAGAAATTTAACGGTTATTTAATGGTGATTTTTGAAAGTTACAACTTAACTTTGATTTCTGTAAATGATTTATCAATTCTTAACCTATGATATTTGAGAGGTAGGAGTGATGATAGGGGGACCACACGAGGGGTAAGATAGGATACAATTGACTACACCTTGTTTTGATGGTAGGTATTGAATATTTAAAAATGTTAGGCCATCTTTTCTCGGGTAGAAGCTTATGTGTCTTGTTTTACTTTAATAGAACCATGCCTCCAAAGAGATCTATACCTACACCCTCTACCATATCCCAAGAGGAGATTGACCGTTTAATATCCATGAATGAGGCTTTGATTGCGGCATTAAAGGCTAAAGGGTCTGTTCAGGATCTAGGAAAGATGAGTGCTAATATCGCAAGACACAACCCGACGAAGTATGACGGATTAGGTGAACCATCTTTACTTGGGGATTGGAATAGGGAGTTTGACAACCTTTTTGAGTTGCTGAGTTGTCCTGAGGAGCTGCAAGTAGATCAAGCTGCTTATTATTTGAGGGGGAAAGCCGGTTTATGGTGGAATCTTAGCAAGGAAGTTCTGAGGGAAGCTTGGAAGAAGAATGATGAATCTTTTTTCACTTGGAAGGGTTTTAAGGAGACTATGAGAGCTATATTTGTCCCAGAACATATTAGGAGTAATATGAGAGCTGAATTTGATTCTTTTAAGATGATTGATGAGATGACGGTGGAGAGGTATCACAATAGGTTTATGGAATTGGCAGAATATGTGTCAGATTTGAACTTAAGTGAGGAGATACTAGCACTGAAGTTTGAGAAGGGCTTGACAACAACTATTAAGAAGAGGCTGGCAGCTGGGCAGCCAAGTAGTATGGATTATGTTTATCAAGGAGTTAGGCATGCGGAGAGGACTGCTGCTATGTTACAAGAGGAGAAGAAGGCGAA
The DNA here is from genome assembly GCF_048544455.1 of Silene latifolia. NCBI lineage: Eukaryota > Viridiplantae > Streptophyta > Magnoliopsida > Caryophyllales > Caryophyllaceae > Silene > Silene latifolia. Next base: position 186,190,067 of record NC_133538.1, on the reverse strand, counting down.
GGGGGAAAAAGAGGAAGACTGAGACATTAAGTGAGGGAGCTGGGGGTAGTAAGAAGCAAAACAATACTCAACCTAAACAATTTTAAACTGGAGGATTTAGTTATAGTGGAAGTCCGATACGAAGTGGAGGAGGAGGCTCAGGCCATATTCCAGTTCGAGGATGAAGGTGTTTTAACTGTAATAAAATGGGGCATATAGCTTTTGAATGTAGGAGTGCACCTATGGGGAGTAGTGAAGGTAGGAACCAAGAGGGTTATCGCACTCCAGCACCAAGTATTGGGAGCAATAGGAATCCAAGGCAGTGGAGTACCCAGAGGAGCTACAACAATAGGCAAGGCAATGGAGGTGATCAGAGTAATGGTGGGAAGGCATTTGGGACAACTAGTACAGTACAAGGTAATGGGGAGAAGGGTAACTAGGATTCATTGAGAGGATTAGTCTTATCATTTATATAAGTATTTAAGTTGTTAGTAGTTTGATTAAAAAAGCAGTAGTTCCGAAACTTCAGGACGAAGTATATTTTTAGGAGGGTAGAATGTGACACCTCGTCTTTTGAGTTTATTTTGAGATACATTTCCGTGTTTGAGTTTATTTTGTGATACATTTTGATAAGTTTGATATGGTTTGATGATAATAGAATAGCTAATCGTGTTTAAGTGGTAATAAGTTGAAATGGTATACATGGTACTCCATTATGTTGATTGTTGTTGAGACCTTCGTAGCATTCCTGGGTGAACTTCGGGACGAAGTTCATTTTTAGGGGGGAAGACTGTAATACCCCGTATTTTAATTATATTTTATAAATTATATTGATTAATTATATTTTCTAATTATAATAATAATAATTGCGGATTATGTTGTTAGACGGAAACAAATAATAAAATAATAGAATAATTTATAAATATGAATTGGGTAATAATAATAATAATAATAATAATAATAATAATAATAATAATAATAATAATAATAATAATAATAATAATAATAATAATAATAATAATAATAATAATAATTGTATTTCACAATTATAATAGTAATAAGGTAATTTATAGCTTCCTAATTAGTGTCTTACACATCCTAAACCTAGCCTATAAATACAACGGATAATTCATGCGGTACCCCTAAAGTTCACCACTTTGCACAAAATACCCAAATTTTTGAGTCAAAACACATAAAAGAGGCCATAACTCGTGGTTACGTACTCAGAAAGTGAAGATTTTTTTTTTTCAAATCGATCATCTTTCCGAGTACTACAATTTGAAAAAAAAAGTTTGACGAGTTTGGAACTAGTGACCAGGAGATATGCTCACTCAAAGTTTGTTCGGTCGAAAAAACTTTGACGCACAATAACTCCTAGTAGCGGAATCCAAATATGACAATTTTTTTTCCAATTGTAGTTTTCGGAAAGATGAGCGATTTGGGAAAAAAATTCGTGACTTTTGGAGCTCGTAAACACGAGTTATGACCTGTTTAAAATTTCCGGATCAAAAATTTGGATATTTCGTGCAATGTGGCAAACCTTAGGGGGTACCGCGTGAATTATCCGTAAGTACAAAGAAATCTGAAAAATAATTTATTAAAGAAGAAGGAAGAGATCTAAAAGAAAGAAGAAGAGAATTAAAGAGCAATTAGCGATAAAAGGTAAACTGTCTTAAACACAATTGTTTTGTTATAACGTTGTAACAATGGACTTTAACGACCACCGTACACCACCATATGAGGAACCATGAAGTCGTGACTTTGACCCTGGGCTAGCGCTAGACCACCCTGACTCTATCCGACCTTTCTCTGACCATCTTTGACCTGACCTTGGTGGTTATTGGGGAGTTCAAAGGTGGCGGCTGGTTGTTGCGGGTTTGAAACATGGGGATCGAACCCTAATTCGAGCCACCAATCGGACCTTACTTGATCTGGGTAGGGTTGGTATGGATGATGGAGGTTGGGTCGACCCTAGGGAGGGTGTCGTGTTGGCCATAGGTGGTAGTTCATAGTGGTGGTAGCCGGAAACACGCAAAAAACAGGGGAGGGACGGCTTGTTTTTGTTGCTGCCGGTGTTGGGTTGTTGCTGGGGTGTTATTGTTGGGTCGAGGGAGGGAGGGACCACCCCTGGAACCACCGTGGGTTAGTGGTGACAACGGTGGCGGCCAGAGGTGGTGAGGTTTGGGGTGTTGATGTCGGGACATGTTAAATTTGAACACGGGTTGAAGGGGGTGATGTTGGGTTCAGTTAAGGCGTGGCTATGGCAGTGGTGTGGTGTGGTGCTTCCGGTGATGGTGGCTCAAGGTTGCTGATGGCGGTGACGTGGGTGTTGTAGCATAGTCATGTTGTAGTTGTTGTGCTTGTTGTTGTGCTCGTTGTTGTTGTGGTTTTAGGACTCGAGTCAGGTTGTTTATGCGAGGTTAGGGCGAGAGTTAGGGCTATGTATGGGGGCGGTGATGGTGGCTGGCCAGGTCCATGGCTGGGCTACTGAGGTGGTATTTCATGGTGATGATAGGGGATGGAGTTGGGTCATGCGTGTGAGTTCGTGGGGCATGTTTTGGGAGTAGTAAACGGGTTTACGTGGGAGTGTGGTGGAGTGTGTGGTGAAGTTTTAACTAATCATCATACATTTCGTCTTATAATTTGACTAGTTAGTAGTTATAGTTATCGTAATTATTTTATAATTAGTTTAATTATTTATATAATTAGTTAAGTTAGTAATCATAATTATAATTATTATATTTGCTAGGTGACAGTTTCGTTGAAGGGCTCTTTTAATTGGATTGCGTTATTTGGAGTACTTGCTTATCAGGTAGGAATATCCTACTCAACCTTGCGTTATGTTCTTATATGACGCAGTTGTGTCTGAGATATGTTTTATAAAGAATTGTGGTTGAGAGTATTATATTAAATGTTGAGATGCATGTTACTGTTATTTATATTTTTGCGATTATTATTGATAAGTCATACGAGTATTGTGATGAGTTGAGCATGGTATGAGAATACCACTGCTAGTTGAGTTGAGCATGGCATGGTGTTAAGGGGGTTGTGCTACTGCCAGTGAAATCGTTGAGTTAGTTACGATATGGTTGGATGAGTTGGAAATGACTTGATATTGGTTGGTTGTGTTTTATAATAAATAATTATTGTTGTTTAGTTTATTCATACTCAACCTCGTGGTTGACAGTGTATTCGTGAACACCTGTGATGAACCGTAACTAGGGAGCAGACTTCGCAGGTACTTCAGACTAGCAGGCTAGGAGCTTGGGAGTCGTGTGAGGATATGGACTAGACGACTTAGTTTAAGCTCACAATTTAGTTATTTATCACCACTAGTTGTCTTTTAATTCCGCTGCAATATTTTATTGTTTTTATTTTGAGAAGAAAAGAATATGAAAAAATCATTTGAGTTTAATTTATTTAAATTGCCTTGGTTTGCTAAACTCATTTATTCACTACCTCGGTCAATCCGAGATCGTAACAGTCTCACTTATCTAGGAAGGCATAGTTATGGTTCTTAGATAAATGGGGCTGTTACACCGACTCACCCAAAAACCACAACGCCACCTCCGCTGCCACCGTGGGCCACCACCACTAGCCATGGTGGCCTCGGCCAGTAGCAACCCACGGCCCTACCACCACCGACACCAATAACAACAAATGGCAACACCACAACCACTCGCGACAACACAACACCATGCACAAACCACCACCACCGTGTCCACCACCATCACCACTGTAACGGCCTGACCATGGTGGGTCCAAGGGTGTCCACCATGCCGACAGCCACCACCCACAACAGCAGTAACAACCGCAACAACAACCGCATACAACAACAACAACCCGACTCCCTCCTTTCTCCCTCTGAAACCGCCACCTCCAGCCACCCTCACGGCCACCCACAACCACCAATTTTGCACCCCTCTCTTCCCTCAACCTAGATCCGCCCAGAACCAGACCCAAATCGACCCAAACCAACCCCAAAACCGAAGCCCTAACCCGAGTACCAAAACCCCCAAAATCCCTTTTTAAACTCGGTCAAACCCCCATATATACGGTCAACGGTGATCAAAGACACGGGTCAAAGATGAGTCGGAGTCAAGGCGGGTCAATGGTCTTAATTAAATAATATAAAAACTAGTTTCAGATGGTTTATCTTACGATCTCGAGGCGGAGGGACAAAATCTCCCTTTCTCTTCCTTTTTCTCTTTTTCTCTCATCTCTCATGTTTTGGGTGGATTTTGGTGGATTGTGTTAGGATAAGATGATGAGGGGATAGGGTGGAGTATGTAAGGTGAGGCGGAGTATAAATGTATACGTATACGCGTATCGTATTATGTATTATTATTATCATTACCATCTAACAATAATAATAATAATAATAATAATAATAATAATTATTATTATTATTATTATTATTATTATTATTATTATTATTATTTAATTATTAAATACGGAGTATTACAATCTTCCCCCCTTAAAATAAACTTCGTCCCCGAAGTTTCACCTCACTCTTCCCTTTCCGGCTATTCCCTCGATTCTTATGTGTAGTCTCTTCCCGAAGTTCGGTGTTCCATTCTCACTACATCCTCACAACTCTCACTATTACCTCACATTCTGCACTTCCTTTTTCCTAAACTTCCGAATTGTTACATTCACTCCCCCTAAAAGAGAACTTTGTCCCAAAGTTCAACTATCAACCTCAAAATACGATCTCATACACTGATTACTAAGTTCCACAAATGACTATGTTCCAGGTTCGACATTCTCTCCTATTTTTTCCAAATCCATAAAAAAATCACATATGGTCCTAATGTTATAGATATAACCCTACTCTAAGAGCCTCCCAAACGTCAAGGTGCAAGGTCCCGCCCACGGGTCGAAACCCTAATCCCATAACAACACCCAACTCAATTAATTCTAATTCTACGCATAAGTCTCGGGGTATAACTCGATCATTACTACACATATATAAATTACATCTAATATCATACATGCACCTGTATGCAAATCAATCACGAACATGCAGACTCTATGAAACAACCAAGTAATGCAACGTTACTCGTCAGATGACTAAACTATGCTCAACATTCCCATTTTCCGGATACTATGCCACGCGTATAGCGCGTCAAATCCACCACATGATCACACATGTGTTATCAACATCCATTCCCGTCTATCATCAACACTTCCGCTCCAAAGGAAGACCACAATCACAATCATGCAAATGATCACTATGCAACACATAATTTGCATATTTCCTCTTACTTTTACATAACCAAATAGAATCACATCGATTAACATACATCAAACAAGGTTATCATATCTTTTCTATCATCACTCCACTCGTGTCGAATCAACGATTACCATTACTTGCAAAATTCTACACTATATGTTCAAACGTAAACAATTCACATATATCACACATGTAAGGTCAATCATGGTCATCCAACATAAGTCAACTAATATAACCCGCGAATAAGGGTACATGCTCAATATTTGGTTAAATATAAACAAAACAAGGGTCAAAGCAGACCACTAGACGAGTCTATGAGGTCACTCGGCCGAGTAGGCGGCTACTCGGTCGAGTGCATAGTGCACTCGGTCGGGTGTCACCTGGGTTTACCATTTTCGTTCTCAAATCCACTTCCAAATTTTCCTATTCCATCACATAGATGCTAATAGATCCCGGTGGTGTCTCATATATCATTAAGCAACCGAATCAAACACAGCTATTGGACTTATGGCCATCATTACTATACAACTTAAATAAAACATCACCGGTATACTACCAACACAAGCTTACCATTTCATCACCAACAACTACACCATAGTGTGACACTCTAGTCACATCGGTTAACACAACGCTTTGCACTATCTTATGGACACGGCCTAATCACTCGTCACACTTAGGGAATAGTAGCAACATCATCACTCCCTTAAGCACTACAATAGAATCACGATGTACACCGTGGGCGTTCCTCAATAACGCTTGGGAGGCAATTTTACAAACAAAATTTATACTACCACTCTCAGGGTCGGAGTCCGACACAACCACTTTCATACATCATTCCCATGTACTTAGGTTAACGGTCACATTACGTATCATAAATGATCAAGCTTATCAACCATGAGATTTAATCCTTAAGCATTAAATGCCCCACTCTTACTCTCACGTCCACAAAACGAAACTTGGTATTACTAAATCGACAATTATTCCACCTCACACGGGTTCACTTGAAAATTAAAACAAATTCCACATTGAATGTCGGGTTACTACTTGCAACATCTCCAACTCATCTCTTGCTCTAGTACTCTATATCTAGTATTCCGGATTCCTAAATTTTATCACCATTTATTCAACTCACATCATTACTCAAGTCACATCTCACGTTCTCCACAACTTCTATTAGCTCATGTCATCGCTCTCTCTTACTCCTAGTTCCTCAATTATTCACTCATCATTCCACAAGTTCTAACTCAACCATATGCTAACCAAAACATCTGAGTTGCGCTCAAAGGGTCATCCTCACATGTCCTCAAATGGCTTTCACTATCTATGAGTCCACACAATCGCTAAGTATCCCATTTTTTATTGCACTTCACTCATCATTTATAAATTGTCTCTCATGATCAATTCAGCATACTCAAATCATTACATAGGCCAACTACCGTCCTAGTGTTCCCAAATTATCAAACTTGAGGACTAGGTCAAAAATCACTCGTCTTGTCGAAAACATATGCCTAAAGCTAGGGTGAGAAAACACTCTTGTGGGTTCACACACAACTTTATGCCCGAAAATCTCGGGTTAACTCAACGGATAGGGTGATGAGAATCAAAACAATCCAGAACGGATATAAAAAGGATAGGATATCAAATATCATGGAGGGGATAAGGAATCCATGACTGACACCTTAAAATTACCCTAATGGCACACTTGGAAAACGATGAACTTTGTAAAACGATGCAATTTCAAAACTCAACTTTAATGCAATTTTACTCAAAGTCGACTCAAAAGCGAAATGTTATATTAAAACTTTATCATAAAGGTCATTTGTCTTAGATTTTTCGAAAACTTTAATACGGGGTAATCCGTCATAGGATGGTACATGTCACTGTAGCCAAAATTCAAAATATTACTATTCGATTGGTACAAAACATAACTTAGAAAAATAAAAATCCGGGTAGGTATACCATTCTTTTTCGAAAATACATTTTTAAGACGGAGAAACTTCTTATGCACGACTTCACAAAATGTCGAAATCGAAGATTAGAATAATAAGGAATAAATAAGGTACATCACGAGCGGAAAAATCAAAGCTTATGTATACTTTTCACAACATTTTCGGGGAAATTTGTCAACCTTCAAGACGGGAAATTTTGATTCACGCCATTTTATAGCAAAATTCCAAAATAATATTATAGTTTTAAAAAAATGTTCATGTTGTTCAAAATTTTAGACAAAAATTGCAATGAAATATTAATTTTTAAGAGAAGGTACCACACTACTAGGGATAACGGTAGTCTTTGTAAGGCGATTAAAACAAGTTTCAACTATGAAAATCAAAGATTAAGGTAAACTTTTAAGATAAAATTTTCGTATACAAGACAAAATCCCACATTAACAAAAGAATTAAGTCTTTCTTGTTCAATTTGACCCAACAACAATCACGAAAATCCGGTCATTGATTCAAAAGCACAAGTTTCTAAGCTCATCCATGGTGGAAAAAAAATTATCGTAAAAATCTGATTTTTTGACCACTCTAATGATGTAGAAAATCAACCATTAATAACCATTACTATGAAATTGAACAATGTCATGCAATTATTTGATAAAACTTGAATAAACATGTGTATATATAAAACCTTTTCAAATTGCAAAATGAAGAAGATGACTCATTACATGGTCGAAACTTAAGACAAATAAAGAGAAGCGGGGTAGCAAAGTGTAACTTAAACAACAAATCATAAATATGAAAACTTTGAATTATTTTAAGATAAATCAATGTCGAATTTACGAGGTTCGAGATAGAAATGAAAAGATAAGGTAGAAAAAGCAAATTTTACGCAAATTTTTCAGCTAAACAAGCCCACTCGGCCAAGTACTTAGGGCACTCGGTCGAGTGCAACTCCACTCGGTCTAGTGACTGGTTACTCGATCGAGTGGAAAATTTTCCAGAAGTTTTTCAATTTCTTAAATTTGTCCACTCGGTCGAGTGAACTGGCCACTCGGTCGAGTGACGAATCCACTCGGTCGAGTGACTGTTCAATTCGCCCAAGTACTATTCTACTCGGTTGGGTTTGGTCTCACACTTACTATCTATGGTATAATACTCCCAAAATCATAACTATTCTACCACTAACCATCATCATTCATGCTTTAACGACGACACTAGCAAGCTCAAATACGCCTATGATATTAACATGCCAAGATTTTGGATTGTCGTCCATCTACAACCTACTACTCACATTAGTCTACATATCCATTCATCACATGATATTATACTGTACACAAACGATTCTATCATACGATAACATATAAGCAGTAACAACACACACGTATTCACACCACATTTTACATATTATCATGCATCAAATGGACCAAGATATCATGCAAGGTACTTAACCATGATCAAGACTATATGTAATCACACAATATTTCATTTGAGTAAGTAAATCATGCAAGATGCTAAACAAAATTCATATCACGCATATCATCATGCAACATATCTCGTTACGTTTCCCGACTCGTAACCACCCACGCAGTGACCAAACGAGACGATAGGAACTAGGTTTGCCATGAGGGTGCCTACTCATCCAAAACCAATCTCGTATTGTACTTAAGTTTGGTTCATTTTACTTAGACTCTCCTAGATTCATTTTTGGTTCATTGGTTTTAGGTTCCAAAATCGTCGCTCTGATACCACTTTGTAACACCCCAACTATCCGGCCAAGATAATTGGAGCGTTACCATCTCGGTTTTCCGAGGTAGTGTTTCAAAACTCCAATCAAAGAACATTTTATTAATGTAAGGTTTAATAAATTACATAAACTTAAACAAATGAATAAATAAAATACAACTCGTGACATCTATACTCTTCTAGCCAACTAGACTCGTCTTGCGATATCATCAAGCTCGTCTCGTCTCCCGCGTACTATCCAAACAACCTGAAAGTAACCTGCTCCCCATATGACCAAAGGATATTATATGGATCGACACAGGCCACCCCAAAAGAGATAGGTGACAATGAACAGACACATAAATATCAGTTTCATTAAATAAAAAAAGTGTGACACAACTCGAGTGTGTGAACATACAACATGACTATGATATGAATGAACCACCATCAACAACCACCACCACGGTACCGGGACACGCCCAGACATACCGACAGCCACATTGGTACCGGGACACGCCAAGACATACCGATAACAACACTAGTACCGGGACACGCCGAGATATACCAACAATCACAAACAGGTATCGGGATACGCCTAGACATACCGAGTCCGGAAGCCAACCGGATCCCTTGCCAGACATCGTGCCTTAACCATACGAGTCCCTCCGTAACTCAAGCCATTAATGTGCACATCCCTCTTCGAGTGGGAAGCTCCAAGAGGCGACTTAAGCGTAACAGGGTCTCCAAATAATAAGTACACGAATCCTCCAACATATACAATCACAACCGTCACAATATGAAATGCATGACAGACAAAATACACCATGACATGCCAAACATGTCATGGATACCAGTTCCTCAAATATCCCGACAAGTCGAGTCGTCTTGACCAACAACATGCAATACGACTCACACTATGCAATTAAATGACCAAAAGACTCATTTAATAAATAAATACGACAATGAAACTGAGTAGGATAAACCTACCTCACAGCAAATCCGCATAAGCAATCCGTCACACAAGCTAGGTCCGTCTCGTAAAACCGTCTCAGAAAACACATTTTCTAAAATACGATAATAATACAAATACGTATAATTATACTCATCTAATCATACAAATATGTATAATTATACGAATATATTTATACCAATACATATATATATTAATACATTTATACAAATACGTATACGATGAATAAACCAAACAAACCCGTCTTATACACTACCCAAAATCCCGACTCACCCAACCACCATAACACAACCTGCGCTGCCACCGTGGGCCACCACCACTAGCCATGGTGGCCATGGCCAACAGCAACCCACGGCCCCACCACCTCCGACACCAACAACAACAAACGGCAACACCACAACCACCCGCGATAACACAACACGACGCACAAACCGCCACCACCGTGGCAACCACCACTACCACCACCACTGTGTCGGCCTGACCACGGTGGGTCCAAGGGTGTGCACCATGCCGGCAGCCACCACCCATAACAGCAGCAACAACCGCAACAACAACCGCATACAACAACAACAACCCGACTCCCTTCTTTATCCCTCGCAAACCGCCACCTCCAGCCACACTCACGGCCACCCACAACCACCACTTTACTCCCCTCTCTTCCCTCAACCTAGATCCGCTTAGAACTAGACCCAACCCGACCCGAACCACCCCCAAAACTGAAGCCCTAACCCGAGTACCAAAACCCCCAAAATCTTTTTTTAAACTCGGTCAAACCCCATATATACGGTTAACGGTGGTCAAAGACATGGGTCAAAGATGAGTCGGGGTCAAGGCGGGTCAATGGTCTTAATTAAATAATATAAAAACTAGTTTAAGACGGTTTACCTTACGATCTCGAGGCGGAGGGACAAAATCTCTCTTTCTCTCATCTCTCTTGTTTTGGGTGGATTTTGGTGAATTGTCTTAGGATAAGATGATAAGGGGATTGGGTGGAGTATATAAGGTGAGGCGGAGTATAAATGTATACACATATCGTATTATGTATTATTATTATCATTACCATCTAACAATAATAATAATTATTATTATTATTATATAATTATTAAATACGAAGTATTACAAAGACTCAAGTTTTCCATGGTAGCTAGAAGTCGTAGGACTAGGTCGCTGATTTCGGCTTTAGTCATGGCTTATGCAGATTGATCGGCTTCTTGATTTTCTTGTTGAAGATCGATGGCACCCAAAGGATTCATATTCGACATAACGATAGGCGTTATAACTTGTCTTGCAAAGAGATTTCACAAACAAAGGCAGGCAGTTTTATCGTGGACGCTGTGACTAGATTACGACTTCTTGACAAATCGTTGATGACTTCTCAAGTTTGAAATCATGGTGCATGATTTTGAATTTAGAGTCGAGTGTCGACTTTGACATAGTAATGCCTAGACGGACGACTTCTGAAGGGATTTGGAGGTTTGTTGATGGCAAGACGCCATTGGACAAGACATGTATACAAACTTGACCTGTGTCCCGTAGTATAGGGGGAAGGCGGGTTTAAGACCCGAGAGGTTTTAACTTTAGCAGCGCCATTGAAGATGTCGCGATAATTAGGCGGCACGGCCTAGACTAGAGGGCAGGTACTAAATTTGGCGAAGACTCGACGTTACCTAGTCGACTTTGATTCGAACTCGACTCGAGGCTGAATCAGAAAGGTGGACTGATATGTAGGATGTTACTATTTAAAAGGATTTTTAAAAATAGAAATTTCCAAAAAAAAAAGCGAGATTTACTTAGGATTGTCTTTTGAAAAAGGTTGAAGTTTATATTCAGAAGACAAGTTTAAAATAATCAGGGATGCTATGGCTTAGAAAACAATGCGTTATTTTTAAAGACGGTTTTCAAAATTCAAATTCACGGTCTTGAAAATCGAGAATTGAAAGTTTAGATGGTTGAAATTGTTACGGCCTAGAAAATGGTGCGTTATTTTCGAAGTCGGTTTACGAAATCGAGGTTTCGGAGATTGAAACGACCATTATGTCAGCGCAAAAAGTGCATTTTGAAGTGGTTCGAAAACCGAGTTTTGAAATTGCCATTATGACGGCGTAGAAAATGGTTGAATTTGTTTTCAAAAGATTTGAAATGGAATTGAAAATATGAAAATGGTTAAATTTGTTTTCGAAGTATTTTGAAATTTGGAAACTTGAAAACGGTTAAATTTGTTTTCAAGTTATTTTGAAATTGAGATATTTGAAAATGGTTAAATTCTATTTCAAAAGATTTGAAATTGGATTGAAAATTGTGAGGATTGAATTCGTCATTACGACGGATTATAAAACTGTTTTGATGTTTGAAAGACCATATGGAAATCAAAAAATTTGATAATTGGAATTGTCATTACGACTGCTTAGGAAAGCTAAATTAGGTTTCTGAAAAGATGGGTTGAAATTTGAAAATTCGGGAAAGTGTAATTGTCATTACGACGGCTTGGAAAACGGTCAAATTTGTTTCAACAAAAATGGTGTTTGAAAGAATTGCTGGAATTAAAATCGTCGTTACGACAGCTTGGAAAAGCGGTGTTTCTCGATTTAAAAATTGATTTTGAATTTTTATAATTCGAGGTTAAAATTCGTCATTGCGACGGCTTGGGAAAATAGGGATTTGATTTTGAAATTGAGGATCATCGTCATTACGACGGCGTAAAAAGGGTTTTGAATTGTTTTGAAAATCAAGGATAGAAATTGACATTACGACGACGTAAAAACGGTTGTGACGTGTTTTGAAACATTTTAATAATCGAGGATAGAAAACTTAAAATTGTTGAAATTGTTGTGGTCTCGAAAACAGTGCATCGTTCCCAAAAATGGTTTTGAAATAGTCTCGAAAATGGTGCATTGTTCTCGGTATTTGAAATTGACTAAAAAACGGCGCATCGTTCTCTAGATTTGAAATGTCCATTATGGCGGCGCAAAAGTTCTTTTTAAACGGTTGTGAAAAACCGGGTTTTGAAATCATCATTACGACGGCGTAAAAAGGGTGCTTTTGGCATCGGTTTTGAAGAAAAAGCTGGGTTTTGAAATCGTCATTACGACGGCGTGAAAAAGGTGCTATTTGCAACGGTCAGCGAAAGATTGAGGTTTGAAATAGCCATTATAACGGCGTGAGAAAGGTGTGTTTGCAAGTTTTGAAATTGACACAGAATGACTTATGATCACAAAGCACATAAGCACTTACAGTTTCATTATATTATGCTTAATGCTGACACGGGTTTTGGCTTGATAAGGGTGGTTACACACCGAGCGATCACGGATATCAATCCAAACCAAATGTGTAAGGAGGGCGCCCAAGCCTCGTTCACGTATGAATTAGTGAAAGCTCTTTGACAAAACAAAAGAGTGTAGCGTCAACGACATGCTTTGTAATACCCCGTATTTTATAAATATATATTGTATATTTCTATGAGTTATGTATGAGACAGAATAGTAAAATAACAATAATGAGTTAGTAATGATAATAATAATATACGATACTTGTATATATATATATATATATATATATATATATATATATATATATATATATAGGGTCAGGATCGGGTGAAAACCACTAACATAATGAGAGCCGTGAGAACCCTTACTAAATCATCATTAAATCTAGTTCCGAAAATTTTGATGGATTATTGACCCTTTGTTTAGTTTACTCAACCACATTTTTAGTATATCTAAACAAAAGTTATTGATTTTATTAACAAATTATAAACTTAATGTACAAAAATACAATTAGGTATAATAAAATGGCTATAGATGCACGAAAACGAATACTAGGTGCATGAAAATTGTTACATGCATGAAAATGATTACTACGTGCATGAAAATATCAGGCTTTAGGTGCACGAAAAATAGGTCTAGGTGCATGAAAATTATTAGATACATGAAAAATGAGTAGTAGGTGCATGAAAATTAATAAAATGATTCTCGTCTCGAATTTCGTCAATAATTTATACTTTTGTGACCAAGAAATATGTTATCTAGGCATAAAATTCTATGCCGAATCCAAATATGTAATTATTTTTTAGAAAAAAAATTCGTAAGGTGGAGTTCTCACGGTTCTCACTATGTAGGTGGTTCTCACCGGATCTCAAATCTATATATATATATATATATATATATATATATATATATATATATATATATATATATATATATATATATCTAGAGTGAGAGAGAGAGAGAGAGTCGGGATCCGGTGAAAACTCCTAAATATTTGAGGATTGAGGATTTGTGAATACATTATCACAGGTTCTTCAATACAATATCACGCAAAAATCAGACCTTTGCCAAAAAAAATTTTAAAAACAAATTATAATCTTTTTTTTTTGCACATGTGTTTTTTTTTGTGATATTGTTTCAAATAACCTGGGATATTGTATTGAACAACCTGTGATATTGTAACGAAATCCTCAATCCTAAAAAAGATAGTGTATCCTCACATGATCTCATTCCTATACATATATATATATATATATATATATATATATATATATATATATATATATATATATACACCTACCCCTTATCCACTATTCCTCACCTTATCCAAATACAATTACAACACAATCCTCACCCACACTTCTAAAGATAGAGAGGAGAGAAAGAGAGATTAGAAGAAAATGATGATTTTGTCCCTCCGCTTCGAAATCGTAAGGTAATACCGTCTTAAACTAGTTTATATATTATTTAATTTATACCATTGATCCGCCTTGACCTTAACTCACCTCTGACAGTCATTGACAACCACTCGGACCAACGTTGACGGCCCAAAAGATGGGCTTGACCAAGTAATTAGGGCTTGTTGGGCTGTTTTGTGTGACCGTCTTAAGACATATTTTTACCTTGATTTTTGTGGCCTACTTGTGGAGATCTTGGGTGGTCCTTGTCGTGGATTGAGTGGGGGGTTGTAGTGGTGGTAATGGGTGGTGGATTGGGTGGCATTAGATGGGCGGAAATGGGCGTTAAAGAAGGGTACACAGGTTGGGTTATTATTGAGAGTTGTTGTTTGTGGCCGTGGTTGTTGTCATTGTTGCTGTCGTGTGGGCGGTTAATGGTGGCGACGGTGGTCAGGGACATCGTAGGGTGGCTGGTCTCGGCCGGCCGTGGCCAATGATGGTCGTGGTTGGGTCGTGTGTGTTGTTGTTCGTGTTGGTGTTGGTGTTATTGTTTGTTGTTAGTGTGGAAGTCGTGGTGGGTGTCATTACTGGTCGTGGACACCATTATTGGTGGTGGTAGTCCACAGTGGCAACCACTGGTGGTAGGTGGTGGTTGGTCGTAGGTGTTGGGTCGTTCTTGCGGGTTTTAGGTAGCATTAAGACGGGTTTTGTTTATTTAATTACGTACTTAATTTAACTAGATTAATTATTAATTAGATTAGTTAGTAATTATATTTAATTATCGTAATTAGGTGCCGACTTTATGGAGGAGCTCATTTGTGTCTGGTTCCTTTATTGTTTAGCGGGATTTGCTAAAAGGTAGGTTAATCCTACTAAGTTTTAATTTATTTAAATGGTAATTTGAGTCGTGTTTAGTGGTCATTGTATTATAACATCATATTGGTTAAGATGACTTGAGGAGTCGGTAATGGGCATATTGCGTGGTATCTTGCATTTATTGTATTTGTCATGTATATTGGAGAATATGCCGGTTGTGATTGTTTGGTTGTTGTTGAGGAGATGGAAGGCGGTTGGGAGACCGTCTTCCGCTTGAATAGCTTCTTGGAGCTTCCCACTCCAAGAAGGATTTGCACATTAAGGACTTGAGTTTTGAAGGACTCGTGTGGTTGACACACGACATCTGGCAGGGGACCTGGTTGGCTTTCGGCCCCGGTATGTCTGGGCATGTCCCGGTACCTGCTTGTGTGGTGCGGTGTCGTGGGCGTGTCCCTGGCACCGGTGTTTGTGGGTACGTCTGGGCGTGTCCCAGTACCGGTGGTTATGGGTACGTATGGACGTGTTCTGGTACCGGCGTGGTGGTTGTTTGATAGCATTTCATTCATGTCATAGTCATGTTGCATACTCACGCACTTTGAGTTATGTCTCACTTTATTTATTTATTGAAACTGACGTGTTATGTGTCTGTATAATTGTCACCTATTTCCGGGGTGGCCTGTGTCCATCCATATGTTATTTCCGATCATATTGGGAGCAGCTTAAGTACAGGTTTTGCTTGTTGACGTGATCGAAATTTGGGCCGCGCCTTGGACTCAGAGTCGAGTAGCGTAGCATAGATGACGTAGATGGTAGTCAACATGTAATTTGTATTTCATTTATCATTTGTTTACGTTTATCTAATCACTAAACTTGTTATGTGTATAAAAAGTTTCTTAATTGTAATTTCGATTTCACCGCCTCGGGAAACCGAGACGGTAACATCTCCCAATTACCTTGGCCGGGTAAGAAGGGGTTGTTACAAAGTGGTATCAGAGCGACGATTTTGGAACCTAAACCAATGAACCAAAATGAATTTAGGAGTGTCTAATAAAATGAATCCGACATGAGTACAATAGGAGGTCGTTTTGGGTGAGTAGAATCGCTCATCTCAAAACTAGATCTTATTGTTTCGGTTGGTCACTACATGGGTGGTTATGAGTCGGGAAACGTGAAGTGAAATGTTGCATGATTATGCTTGTATTATATTTTTGTTGAACATCTTGCATGATATAGAGGTTGTGTGGTAAATGATAACATGTGATAGTTGAAATTATGGAATTGAAATGTCTACTTGAGTGAGATATATGTAATGTGAGTAGATGATTACTTCATATGAAATGCATTTATTCGTATGAGTGTTGCGTGTTTGTATATGATGAGTTTTGAAGCCGTAATTTGCATAGTTGATAGGATTATTGCATGATATAATTGTTCATTTGGTACATGTTAATATGTGAAAATTTGGATGAAAAAGAGTAATGTGTATAACATGTTTTGAAAGTGGTTATTACGAGTTGGTGTGTGAGGGGGCACTAGCTCCGTCCTTGTCATGTTAATACCGCATATATGTTTGAATTTCACTAGTGCCATATTAAGGTGTGATTAGTAATAACTGTTAGTAAAATAGTCGCTAGTATAAGAAAATTATTTCTTAGTCGGAAATTGCAAACCATAGAGAGGCACCCAACCGAGTGCGAGCTAGTACTCGACCGAGTACCAGTCACTCGACCGAGTGGACCAATTTCCAGAAACATGAAAATTTCTGGAAGTGAGTCACTCGACCGAGTGGAGAGGGCACTCGACCGAGTGGACTCAGCACTCGACTAAGTGCCAATTTTTGGGCTGTAAATTTCGCAAAAATTGTGTTGTTACCTTATTTCTTACATTTCTTCATCGTTTCTCATAACAAAAATACCAAAATATTTTTAGAATTTTCCAAAATTCCATTGTTTATGTTTGTTGCTTAGAATTAAACTTTCTACTCCATTTTATTCTCTTAATTCTTGCAAATTAAACAATGTGAGTGGTTTTCTCACTGCTCTTAATTTGTTTCAATTTTATTTTGTTTAAATATACGCTAATTCCTTCAACTTTTGTCAATTAATTGCATATTTTGTCTGATCCATGATATTAATAACCTTCTTATAACATTTATGATGTCAAGTAAAAAATTTTCATGATGAATTTTTGCCCAAAAAAAAAATTATGAACTCGAAAACATATGTTCTTAAGAAAATAAATTCGTTTTCGTGTTTATTGCTGGGTGAATTGTTTAACAAGGACTAAAGTTTGGTTGTTATTGCTTACTCTTGTCACGCATTTGAAATTTTGACTTAAAAATTTTGCTTTAAAAATTTTCGAAGTTTTGATGTTCATGTTTGAGTTTCGACTTATTTTTCGCATTTAAAACTTAGTTTCATTGACTAATGAGGGTACCATCTTTGTTGGTAATGGCATGTATCATCTTGAATTGAAATTTCATCTTAAAATGTTGTCCAAAATCTTTTGAGATTTCATCTCAAAATGAATGATTTATGATTTTGCACTCAAAATATGATCTAATTGTTTCTTGGTACTTAGCCCTCATTGATGTTACATTATGTTACATTAACTTAGGAATTTTTGCCTTACAAATCGCCTCAAGTTTTGACATGTGTGTTATTTATACTGAAAGTGATCTAATTTCGATTTTCATACTCCATTCTTTGTCTAATTATGCCGTAAAGTTTCAAATGCTGTTTAATGATGTTAGGCATGTTGGAATATGTGTCCTCCGACAATAATGCGATCACAATTGTCGATCATGATGATCACATGTTTAAGTCTCATTTTAAAAATACATGTGGGAAGTATTTTTACAGTCAACTAGTCCACACATATCGGTAATGATTGGCTGACTAGAGTTTGACATTACTGTCGTGCGACGGTGGTGATCAGGTTATCCCCTTAGGTCATACCTAAAGGGTAACACTCTTAATTGATTATTTAATTGATCGTATGACGATACGGGGTAATTAAATTACTTAAAATTGACGGACGATTTTGGAAGTAATATTTACGCATCTCATTATAATTTGATTAAATAAGATACGGTTTAAGTAATCGAATTGTTTTATTACTTAGATGAAATTATTGTTTACGGAAACAATTAAAAGGAATGAATTGATTATTATAAATACAGAATGTTGTAATTTATTACTCGGGATCCCATTACGGTACAAGTAATTATGAATTACTAGGTAAACTTTATAAGTGACATATTTTATTAATATGTTGATTTTTAATTGTTAAAAATACATTTTATATACCTAATGTCATGAAACATGTTACATGTGACAAATTGACAAAATAATGTGTAAAATGGTTTTTCCATTTTACACTATATGTGCCGAAAATTAGGAGGGAGTATTAGGCTTATTTGTGTTAATTATGTTTAAGTGGAAGGCATAATCATAAGACCTAATACATAGCCTTACATGCCTATAATTCTTGGCAAGAATTGAAGCTCATGCATTGGCCATACCCACCCCCTCCTACCCGGTTTTCCTTGTGCAAGACCAAGAGTTTTTGCTTTATATTTTTCCTAATATACACTACATGCATTCTAGTGGATATTCATTCATTCTTGCACATCTAAAAATATAGAGTTTTAGAGAGAATATTACTTCCTTTTCTCCCTTCTCTTAACCGAAAAATAAGAGACCAAATTCAATATTTTGGGTCAATTTTATTTAGATTAATATTGTTCTAGTATTAATAATATTAATCTTTTAAGGGGTTACTTTGGGTATTCATCTTTGGGAGAGATTCTACCCTTGAATCTTTGTTCATCCATATTAGGAGAGCTCAAGAACAAGTAAGAAAGGAGATCTTACTTGTGCCCTTTGATCCGAATTTTATTGTAAGGAAAATGATTTCTTCTCTATATTTACTTATGTTTGCATGCATAAGATCTAAATTAATTTTATGACTAAATTGATTAAAATATATATGAATATATTGAGTATAATGAGATATAGATTTCTTACAAGTGGTATCAGAGCCTTAGGTTGTTTGCATGCAAATCGGTTATTGTTTTTCCGAGTTATACGATTAACAAATAAAACTTATAAATTTGTGTTTATTATGATATATTACGAAATCAATTATGCATGTTAAAGTTTCTGGTCCTAAAATGTATTTAGGATATTTTTGTTAATTTATGGATTTTTATTGTTCATTTTACATAATAATGGCATTAAAAATGTGATTTTATGATAAAAATGCCATTTTTGGACTAAAAATTAGGTAAAGTTCGATTTTTTCAGTGGTTTTTGGATATGGTTTCACATATATTATATTTTGATGACCTGTAATTTTTCATAATTTTATGAGTTCTTATGCTCAAAATATGTATTTTTCAAGATAAAATCGAATTTAAATGGAAAAATAGGTTAATATGAGTAATATTTCGAATCTGGTCATATAAATTTAGTATGTTGTCACATGCAATTTTACAAGATGTGTGTAAAATAATTGGCTATAATGAAGTCCTTATGCATGATTTATGAATTTTTGATGAAAAATCACATAAATAGTGACTTTAATTAGTAAAAATTGCTAAAACATACTTCATGACTAAGGAAAAACGTCAAATGTTGCATTTTATCACCTATTTCAGATCTAAAAGTGAAAAGTAAATAAAAATATTTTTCTCATATTTTTATGGTTATTATTATTGATAAATCCGATAAACCGCAACATTGTTTTTCCTCGATAAATTTCGAAATTTTTAACCTAAGTTTTTGAACATTATGAGTGTCATGGTATTTTTCCAGAATGTTCATGAGTTTAAATTTCAAATTTTGAATTTATTTGAAATTTTTATGATTTATTTGAAGTTTATGGCCTTATTTTGTAATTATAAGTCCTTTTATGAACAATATTAAGAAATATAAGTTAATTATTGTCAATATGTTAGTGGAGACTAATTTTGAGTCCTAAGATTGTTAGGGTAATTAACTAGTACATAAATATGATTTTATGTAATTATTGTGATTTTAAAAGGTTGAATCACGCAAATCCGTAAAAACCGATTAATATACGATATTGGCTCCTTAAAGGCGATTTAGCATAAAATTGGGCATGTTTATACATATTATAATGCTGCATTTTATTTATGATTGTCATAATTTTATTTTATGTAATTTTTGAATTATGTAATTTTACTTAGTATGGCCTTAGTTTTTAATTGGTATTACCCGAAATGTATGAGAATATCGATTCGGTTGTAATTTATTGTGATCTCGTATCACCGTTTTGTAATTTAATAGATTTATTTTTATTTTAATTACAAATGTATAATAGGAAATTATGTAATTTGTTATGTAATTTATTTATTCCGGAGTTCCTTGAAGACGGTGCCACTCAAGAAGGCGATCCATTAAAGACGGTGTTACCTCGAGATGCGTGCCAAAACCGAAGTTCAAGGGACCAATGGAGTTGGTTTCTGAATTTGTAATATTTTATTAGATTTACTATTTTTATGAAGGCCATACTAGGATTTTATTTATGCTTTACATTTTATTTATATGTTGCATGTATCGCTAAATCGCCATAACTAAAACATGCATTATCATTTTAATCAAGTTTATCGACCGTCTCAATTATAATTATCGTAGTTCACCGCTTTAGTTCACTTAAAACGTGATAGATGATAAATTGACATGGCCTCTCGCTAAAAAATAAACAATTGAGACATAGCCTTACCAAAAAGTAGAAACTATGAAAACCTATTTCGCGAGGGAGTGCACTCGGCCACCCCGGGGTACAAACCTTGTTACGCAGGGGAAGTGGGTGATAAATGTCTATCCACCGAAGTCATGTTGATGAGGGTTTCATCGGCTACCCCGTGCCCAAGTTAATGTGAATTTGGATCATAGACACATTTATTTGAAATTTAGATTGACCTCAACGGAAGTATTCGTGACCGTAGTCGCATGTGTTCCGGGCTATAGATAAACATTAGAGTAATTTTATCGACCAAGAGTTCTAAAAGTAGAATCGATTAAAAAGTTAATCCACCGAGTTATATTGATAAGGGTTCCATCTGCTACCCCGTGCCCAAGTTAATATGAATTTGGCTCTTGGAATCATTTATCAAGTTGGGTAGAGGTCACTAGATAAATGCAATAAAACTTGTTTAAATTAAATTTTTACGAGTGTTATTATTATTTTTTGAAAACGACATATGTTTTATTCCTTCTATTTTCGTTTTGTAGACCACTTTTATTTCTCATAACTAATGGGCGCTCCAAATACCAACGCCACACCTCTCACTAATGCTTCATGGCTCCGATCCTTCATGGATCGTTGTAAACTTGAAAAGAATGGGTCAAATTTCTCCGATTGGGATACCCAACTCAAATTAGCCACCCAAGGTGACGACAAGCTTCGTTACCTCACCGAGGCCTCTCCACCCGAACCTAATGCTAGGTCGAGTGCCGCCACTAGCGAAGTATATGAGGCTTACCACAAGGAGTCCGCCGCAATGAAAAATGTGTTGATTTTTGCGATGGAGGCGGATCTTCAAAGGAGAGCCTTTAAAATGGGCACCGCTATTGAAATCTATTCCAAGCTTGTGACAATGTTTTCACAAACTCCGAGGATCGTCCATTATGAGGCGGCCACGGCATTCTTTGATCTCGACTTTAAGGAGGGCCAAAAGGTTAGCCCTCACGTGCTCAAATTGATGGAGCTAGTCGAGACTTTGAAGATTCAAAAAGTTGAAATCCCCAAAGATCTCATTGTAGATAGGATTCTACAGTCCTTATCCAAAGTCAAAGCGTATGTTCAATTCCGGGTGAATTTTAACATGCAAGACAAGGACGTGTCTCTTGAAGAGTTGCACAAGTTACTTGTGCAAGCCTAAAGAGACATGGGGTTAAATGTTAACCCACCTAAGGATGTGCTTAAAATAAGCACCAAGAGCAAGGGGAAGTTCAAAAAGAATGGGAAGAAGAGTAAGAAGCAAGCTCCCACATTCACCAAGGCTAAGACTTTTGAAGCTAGCACTTTCAAGACCAAGAAGGGTCCTCTTGACAAATGCCATTATTGTAATGGTGTTGGACATTGGAAGAAGAATTGTTCCAAGTATCTTAGTGACATCAAAGCTGGAAAGATCACTCCAGTAGGTAAATTTATGTCCTTTCTTTTATGTTTCTAATTCAACTATACTATTGTGATACAAAGTTGTGATAATGTATCCCTTTTTTATTGTAAATAGGGCCTCCACCAAGCAAGGACAAGGGAAAGGAAAAGCAAGCTTGAGAAATCATCAAGAAGCTAGGAGTAGCTTCCATGAAGCTTGGCTTTTTATTGTCTTATTTTAATTTATGTTTCGGATTTTTAGAACTATTATGATTTCCGTGTTCGACATGGAAATGATTGATCCTTTCTAAACAATTGTTGTATTTTGGATTATGGTGGCTTGGTTTGCAACCCAAGTCACCCCTTTTATCGTATTTTCTCTATTCAAAAAAATCGTCTTTATATGCTTGCACATAGAAACATATGATCATCCACTTAAAGTGATCTAATAGATAACTATAATGATGAGATTCATTATATGTCCACAAGCTTATGGCTTGTGTATGATCAATTATAAAGTGATGTTTTCGTTGATGAACTCTCTTAATGGAATGTCAATCACAAAGTACTCTTAATCAAATCTAAAACAATTAGTCAACCTATGAGATAGTCCTCCTTATACTTCAAAAATCATTATTTGTGTCTCATAAGCTATCTTTGAATCTCTAGTGTATTTATTCTAAAGATAGAGTGCGAGAAAAATTAAGACACAAAGAACACAAAGCAAATTTGTATACTTGAGTAAATGAGATCTACGCAAGAAAGAATAATTTGTATACCTATATAGATAGTGTACACGAATAGATGAGATCTATGGTCTCGAATAGATGAAATCTACATGACAAAAGAGACCAAGTGAAGTAATCAAAAGAATATATTCTCAAGACAACTACACGAGGAGACCAAAAGAAAGTTTTGGAAGAAGAATGACTAAAGTAAAGTCTTAACAAGAGATTTGGCTAGTTTATGAACGAATTTTGACCAATAGTTTCAATATTGATATTTACTTAAGAGCCTAAATGAAACAAAGTTGCATCCTCGAAAATAAATGAGATTCATGACTAAAATTTGCAAAGAATGATATGCCGATATCCACAAGAGCTAAGTTAAGTGTTAACCACGCTAGTGTCATTAATTAACCTCTTTATGGAAATGAAATAATTAAACCTCCTTCCGGAAAAGGGTATTTTGAGAAGGACGTATATTAAATGAAATTCACATTTAAATAACGACATTGCTACACATCATTATAAAATGAATGAGTTATAGATTAAAAATCTCTTTCCATAAGTTTAAGATTGAAACCTTTTCTAAATAGGTTTTTTGAAAAGATATGTTGGGAACATTTGGTTTTATCTTAATAACTTGGCAAAGCAAAATATATTTCAATTCTTGAAATGTTTTGATTGAGTATTCAATTGCGAAACATGTGGAATTAAGTGGGAATTTGAAATTATCATGTGAAGACATGGAGTTTACTGGGAGCAATCATCTTGTAAAAATTTACAACTCATTACTCATTGAGAATGACGAGCTAATACTATCTTTCACAAAGAAGTATTTGAGTTTTCAATTCTGGATGAAAATGGACTATGATGAATCCAATCACATCATGAGATGTTGGATGGGTATTGAGATATACACATCGAATCAACTAGAAATGTAGGTTATTCATGTCAATGAAAATGGAATTGCCATTAGCAATCATGGTCATTCATTGAACCTAAGAATGGTTGATTACATGATTATTAATCACTAATGTTTCCGCCATTAGAATAATCATGCAAATGTCCAATAATGAATCATATGCATAAGAGCATGATGAATCATTGGCAAGCCATAGAAAAATCGTCATGAATTCTCGAGGAGAACTAATGAGCGATTCCAGTGTTGGGTAGAACACTCTGTTATGTGACAAGAGGTTGCACATATTGAAGTTCGAACACACGTAAGGATTCATGAAAATCATAAGCTATTCAAGCTAAAAGGAGAAATAAGAAGTTTGGAAAAATACTTAGTTAAAGCAAGAAGTTACTCAAAACTAATATTTTCTAATATACTAGGACTTATTAGAAGTGCTAGGCTAATCATCTTGACAATTGCTGCAAGACCCTACAAAACGTATACCTAGTGCATTGTGAATTGGTAGAACACTTGACCAGTGCAAGTTATATCATCCACCACAAATTCATTGGTTATGTGATAAACAACAAGAAAATTCTTTCAAGATAAAGAACCCAAACCTAGGTCGAGAACCTATATGTGTACTTGTTAAGGTTCATGCTATGAGAGATAACATGAATATAAAGGAAAATGCAATACAAGAAGTTTTAACACATGGACACATGGTATGTTAAACTTCTATTGCAATCGACTAGTGTTTACACACTTACGATATACATCACAAGGTTTTAATATGGTATTGACTACCCGAATGTGATGTCGACATTCGTCGTTTGAGTTATTATTAACTCACCTTATACTTTGTTACATCCAAACGGGTTATAGAGACAATTGAACCCCGTTAAAGTGAACACGGATTAGCATTGTATTCACCCATAGTTACTTACATGAGGTGACGTCTCGAAGTGACTAGAGTGTGATGCTATTGATGGCAAGTTCAAGTGCCATGGAGTCATGTGTGATGACTAGTCGATCACATAGGCAGACTGTTAGGAACACTTTGTCGGGCCTTATGACCGCTTATAGAGTTCTGGCAAATTTATATAGCCTGGTCGTGGCGAGAGCTACTATAGTATTCTAATGAGTCGATTCTTTTGACTAAAGACTGTTCTCCTAAGATGGCACAGTTTCAGATTAACTTTGATTTGTGTTACTACAACCTTCGTAAATGGGGTCAAATGGGCATATTTTGGACTATGATGGTTGTGGCTAGTCGAAGGGAATGAGTGCGATATGAATTGTCCACCCCTTATCAGGATTATAACAATATCTCAGGGCCACTCGAGGAGTAATGGACTCGAAATGCGTGGCCACGCTCGGAAGATATCGATGGTAGATAAATCCGGTCAATCAGTTGTTCTCCAGATCGAGGAAACCACTCTCGATATGATCACTTGCAAGTACGACCTGAAAGACACCTTGCATTGAGTGGGAGATAATAATAGGACAAGAGAATTGGTGACGCACACTTGTCGAGGACAAGTGGGAGATTGTTGGAATATATGTCCTCCGACAATAATGCGATCACAACTGTCGATCATGATTATCACATGTTTAAATCTCATTTTAAGAATACATGTCGGAAGTATTTTTACAGTCAACTGGTCCACACATATCGGTAATGATTGACTGACTAGAGTTTGACATTACTGTCGTGCGACGGTGGTGATCAGTTGATCCCCTTAGGTCATACCTAAAGGGTAACACTCTTAATTGATTATTTAATTGATCGTACGACGATACGGGGTAATTAAATTACTTAAAATTGACGGATGATTTTGGAAATAATATTTACGTATCTCATTATAATTTGATTAAATAAGATACGGTCTAAGTAATCGAATTGTTTTATTACATAGATAAAATTATTGTTTACGGAAACAATTAAAAGGAATGGATTGATTATTATAAATACAGAATGTTGTAATTTATGACTCGGGATCCCATTACGGTACAAGTAATTATGAATTACTAGGTAAACTTTATAAGTGACATATTTTATTAATATGTTGATTTTTAATTGTTAAAAATACATTTTATATACCTAATGTCATGAAACATGTTACATGTGACAAATTGACAAAATAATGTGTAAAATGGTTTTTCCATTTTACACTATATGTGCCGAAAATTAGGAGGGAGTATTAGGCTTATTTGTGTTAATTATGTTTAAGTGAAAGGCATAATCATAAGACCTAATACATATCCTTACATGCCTATAATTCTTGGGAAAAATTGAAGCTCATGCATTGGCCATACCCACCCCCTCCTACCCGGTTTTCCTTGTGCAAGACCAAGAGTTTTTGCTTTATATTTTTCCTAATATACACTACATGCATTCTAGTGGATATTCATTCATTCTTGTACATCTAAAAATATATAGATTTAGAGAGAATATTATTTCCTTCTTCTCCCTTCTCTTAACCGAAAAATAAGAGACCAAATTCAATATTTTGGGTCAATTTTATTTAGATTAATATTGTTCTAGTATTAATAATATTAATCTTTTAAGGGTTTACTTTGGGTATTCATCTTTGGGAGAGATTCTACCCTTGAATCTTTGTTCATCCATATTAGGAGAGCTCAAGAACAAGTAAGAAAGGAGATCTTACTTTTGCCCTTTGATCCGAATTTTATTGTAAGGAAAATGATTTCTTCTCTATATTTACTTATGTTTGCATGCATAAGATCTAAATTAATTTTATGACTAAATTGATTAATACATATATGAATATGTTGAGTATAATGAGATATAGATTTCTTACAAGGCATGGTCTCAAAATTTGCAAATTTTATTTTAAAGTTTTTTTGAATTAATTGAGTAATAATACTTCAATTTCCATTAGTAATGCTATATATTGTCTTAAGTTGGGAATTCCGCCTTAAACTTAACCAAATTTTTGATTCCTTCTTTTATCTTAAACTTGGCTTAACGGTGTTTTTAGGCAATAATCCTTATGAGTATCACTGTAATAACATGGTTTATATCGAAATTCTATTTTAAATGTGGGCCAAATTCTTTTTGAGATTTCATGGGTACATCAGCAAATTTTGATTTTAAATTTGAAACAGGGCTTAATTGTCTTGTAGTGCCCCAACCTTTGTTAATGGTGATATGTGTAGAAAATTATAGTGTTGATGCTCAAATTTTGATTTTTGTACTTAATACTTGGTTTTATGGTGCCGCAAGCTTACAATTTTGATTAATAATGCAATGTATTGTCCTAAATTGGAAAATTTTATCTTAGATTTTCTTCAAAGATGTTTTTTATATACACCGAACATTCATGCCAAAATTTTGATTTTATGTTCGTCATTAGTTTAACCATGTCAATTGCCTTGGTATTCACTAAATTGTTGTGTATGCCTCGAATTAGGATCATCATGTTGTGTGATTTCGCTTCAGTTCATCTTTCCATGTGTGCCTTGAAGGTCATAAGCATGAGACATGTGTTTTAGTAGGGTTAATATGAGCTTAGTATTTTGTTGTGGATTCAAACCATGTAAGTAGGTAGTTGTGTGATTCATGTTTGGAGATTAGGAGTAGAAGAAAGTGACTTTAGCTTGCATAAGGTGTCTTGAATTGAGTAAGATAAATGTACAAGGTAAACTGTGGATAATGAGTGATGTTTGATCTAAGTTGAATATCTGTTGAGTGTTTAAATTTATGGATAGTGAATGAAGTTTGAGTTGCATGTTGAAGGATATTGTTATTGAGCATGACTTGGAAACTTTGGTTGATAAATAATTGAGATATATGGTGGTGGATTTAGTATTACCAAGTTTGGTTTTCGCGGTCATGAGAGTAAGAGTGTGGCATGTAATGCTTGAGGATTCAATTATATCGTTGAGGTATTTGATCATTCGTGTTATAAAGGGTAACCGTTTAACTTGAGTGTGTATGCATGAAGTATGAAAGTTGTTGCGTGGTGGTATAGATGTTGTTTGTAAAGTTTCCTCCTAATCATTAGGTAAAGCGTCCATGGTATACATCGTGATCTTGTTATAGTGTCCAATTGAGGGGTGATATTGTTATTATTCCTTGAGAATAATGGGTGGTTAGGGTCGTGTCCATGAGATGGTGTAAATGTTATGGATACCGATGTGACTATTGCGGTTGTTGGTTACGGTATGGTGATACCGTCCCCGAGTATGGGGGAGGAGGTAGAACGATTGCGAAAACAACTATGAAATAGTATGTTTGTGTCGGTAGTATGTCTCGGATATTTTATCTTAATTGTGTAATAATGATGGTCATAGGGCCAAGAGTTTGTTTAAATTTGGTTATTTGATGGTGTATTAGTTACCATCAGAGTCTATTAGCTTTTGTATGATGATATAGGAATGTTTGGAACCGAGTTGAGAACGAAAACCTTCTGCCCAGGTGACACTCAACCGAGTGCACCATGCACTCGATCGAGTGGTCGCCTACTTGGCTGAGTGGCTTGCCTTGACCTTTGTTTTGTTGATATTTGACCAAATATTGGGTGTGTACCATTATTTTCGCGGTTTATATTAGTTGACTTATGTTTGGATGAGCATGTTGACCTTACATGGGTGATATTTTATGAATTGTTTACGTTTGATTATATGGTGTGGCATTTTGCAAGTAATGAAAATCGTGGATTCGACATGAATGGATTGATGACAGAAATGGTGTGATAATCTCGTTTGATGTGTGTTAATCGACGTGATTTTATTTTGTTGTGTAAACATAACATAAAAATGCAAATTATGTGTCGCACAGTGGTCATTTTTATGATTGTATATTGTGGCCTTCCGTATGAGCGGAAGTGTTGATGATGGATGGGGACGAATATGGAAACACATGTGTGATCGTGTGGTGGATTTGACACGGTATATGCGTGGCATGATGTCCGAAAATGGGAATGTTGAACATTGTTGAGTCACATAACGAGAAATTTTGCATTATTTGATTGTTTTATGGAGTCCGCATATTCGTGATTGATGTGCATACATGTCAATGTATGAGATTTGATGTGATATAGATACGTAATAATAATCGAGTCATAACCCTGCGATAGATACGTATACATATAACCAACATGAGTTGGAGTTATTTATGGGATTATAGATTGGAACTGTGGGTTTGACCTGGCGCTTGACCTTTTGGGAGGCTTGTAGATGGGGCATTATATCAATGGAGTTCTAACTACATGAGGTTTGATTACGGATTTGCAATAAGTAAGAGAGAGTGTTGAACCTGGAACATAGTCATTTGCGGAATTCAGTAATTAACATATGAGAGCACATTATGAGGTTTAATAGTTGAACTTCGGGACAAAGTTCTCTTTTGGGGGAGTGAATGTAACAATTGTGAATTTAAAGCAGGAAAACGAGCATAATATGCAAATGAGTAGCGTATGAGTAAAGAGAGGATATACGATAAAGGAAAACGGGTGAGCTTGTGTGAGCCTGGTGAGAGAGGTGAGAATCATATTGGCATAATGAGAGTGATAATGACAGTAAGAATCTCGAGAGGGTACTTGAGAATCGGTGATGAGACTTGAGGAGACTTGAGGAAAGGAGAGAGTGGTGCGAACTTCGGGGACGAAGGTCATTTTAGTGGGGGAAGACTGTAATGATAATAACGACAACAACGACAATAATTAACAATAATAATAACAAAAACGACGATAAGAAACAATAACAATAACAATAACAATAACAATAACAATAACAATAACAACAACAATAACAATAACAACAACAACAACAACAACAACAACAACAATAATAATAATAATAATAATAATAATAATAATAATAATAATAATAATAATAATAATAATAATAATAATAATAATAATAACAACAATAATAACAGTATTAATAATAACAGTATTAATAATAATAATAATAATAATAATAATAATAATAATAATAATAATAATAATAATAATAATAATAACAGTAATAACAGTAATAGCAATAATAGCAATAATAGCAATAATAACAATAATAACAATAATAATAATAATAATAATAATAATAATAATAATAATAATAATAATAATAATAATAATAATAATAATAATAATAACAATAATAATAATAACAATAATAATAATAATAATATAGGTCTGGTATTTCTACGGGTAAGGAGGTTGATATCGGTTTGGTTGACGGACATGGTGGCTCTCTTCGTCAGTCCGGATTTGTCGCTTTATTCCCCGGGACGAGGGGCGTGATGTGTGCGTCGATTTGACAGGGTCTTCCCCCTTGACTTAGACTGGGATGACGGTTTTTGTGCCCGGGCGGGTTGTCGCTGATGCTGCTCAGCGTAAGTGTGCTTAGTATGGGGATTTATGCGCGGCAGCTGGTTATTGTTTCCTTCCCTTCTTGTTCTCTTCGCTTGGGGAGCTGAGTTCGGATGTTGTTGCCTTGCTCAAGCGGATCCAGAAATTCTCGATATCTCGGGATGCAGGGGCTCGGGTGGCCGCTTATATTTTTACTAGACTTAGCTTTGCTATTGCTAAAGGTATGGGGGCCCAGATTGTCTCTCGGCTCCCCACCAATTTCATGTAAACTTTTATTTTTCTTTCTATGAAAATCACATCTCTTTTTAAAATTAAAAATAATAATAATAATAATAATAATAATAATAATAATAATAATATATATATATATATATATATATATATATATATATATATATATATATATATATATATATATATATATATATATATATATATATATATATATATATATATATATATATATATATATATATATATATATATATATATATATATATATATATATATATATATATATATAGAGAGAGAGAGAGAGAGAGAGAGAGAGAGAGAGAGTTAGGTTCTTGTATGTTTTGTTTCTTATGGTGAGTTGTGAGTTTGTGCTTGGAAATCCCAGCCACTAGAATATATTAGAGATGAATGGCCAAGATCTAATCTTAACTATCATATAAAATCAGTCATTTACTTATTTTCTCTTTTTTCTAGTACTACTCTTTTTTTTACTTTAATTTTTTTTATCTCTTTTTTTTTACCTCGTGTTATTATGATTTTTTTTTTACGACTTTGATTTTTTTTTTCTTATATGTTTTTCTCTAATTTTCTCATTATGTTACCTTCTTTTCTTTTTCTTTTTGTACCGATTTTTTTTTTACTCCTATTTTTTTTACCTCATGTTATTATGCTGTTATTGTGCTTTTTTTTTTTACGACTTTGATTTTTTTTTCTCTTGTTTTTTACCACGTGTTATTGTGATGTTATTCTGCTGTCACTTTGATTTTTTTTACGACTTTGAATTTTTTTTCTTTTTTTTACCACGTGTTATTGTGCTGTTATTCTACTGTTATTCTGCTGTTATTGTGATGTTATTCCGGTGTCACTTTGATTTTTTACTACTTTGATTTTTTTTACTCTTTTTTTACCACATGTTATTGTTCTGTTATTCTAGTGGTATTGTTATTCTGGTGTTATTATGATGTTATTTCGGTGTCACTTTGATTTTTTTTACTACTTTTGATTTTTTTACTTTTCTCTACCACATGTTATTGTGCTGTTATTCTGGTGTTATTGTGATGTTATTCCGGTGTCACTTTGATTTTTTTAACTACTTTGATTTTTTACTCTCTTTTTTACCATGTGTTATTGTGCTGTTATTCTGCTGTTATTGTTATTCTGGTGTTATTGTGATGTTATTTCGGTGTCACTTAGACTTTTTTTACTACTTTGATTTTTTTTTCCTCACATGTTATTTTGCTGTTATTCTGGTGTTATTATGATGTTATTCCGGTGTCACTTTGATTTTTTTTACTACTTTGATTTTTTTTACTCTTTTTTTACCACGTGTTATTGTGTTGTTATTCTGGTGTTATTGTTATTCTGGTGTTATTGTGATGTTAATTCAGTAGACAATAAGATGTTCAATAAGTTTTTCTTATGACGGTTATATCAGTCATAAGTTTGTTATGGGTAATATTACCCAAATGGATAGATAAAACAAAATTTATAGTGTGTTTTTATCTACCCATGTAGATTTTATTTGAGCCGTCACAAATGAGAATTTGTGATGTCCAAACTAATTATTGCTCCTAATTCACATTAACAGAAAAAGGGACCTCATTCATGGCATATTAGTTGCCTTAACCTTGTCTGCTAGTACCGATGGCAAAACAATACTCATCCTAATTTGTAAAAATTACAGTAACTCATTTCTATTTGTTAGATTAATAATAATCAACTTGCCTCATATTAACAGTAATCCATGTATAAATACATCGTTAAGCAGGCTTAGCTCGTACAAAATACCGATACACTAAATAGTTCATACTTTACACTAATATTTGGGAGTTGGGATAGAGGAGTAACCAGACCGGAGAGATTACATTTTCATTGCTTTGGACGACATCACTTGCTAATTCCTTTGCTCTTTCACTCCTTTTTTTATTACTATAACATCCGATGTAACTATTTTGTTAAGGCAAAACAGTAATCACCCAAATCATTGAAAGATGAATCAACATTCATCTTATCGATCAATGTCAACCCACTCTCAAAATTCCGACTTTCGAACGAATTCAACCCATCAATCCTTTCTTTCACACATTCAATTTTTCCCGCCAAAACCTCTTTCAAGTCCTTCAACTCCTCCAAACTCAACTTCCCAAGATCGTCTCCTTTCTCACCTTGCTGCAGTTACCGGGTTTAAGAACCTCCCTTTTCCGCTTCTTCCCATAATACTTATCAATCACACTACCGCAATTAGACTCAGAACACCATACTTGAGGTTTATTAGGCAATTCAGGACCGTACACGATTAACAAAACCGGAACATCGCAAAGCTTAGAAAGTTGTTCAGCCGATTTGAAGATTGTTGATTTTCTGTGCAAGTAATTTTTCATGTTTTGTGATTTTAGTTGAAATTTTTTAATTCTGATTGTAAGAGGTGAAGAAATAATATTGCGTTTGTTTGCTGTAAATTGACAATAATTGATGAAAGCGAATAGAAATTGAGAAATTGATTGTTAATTGTTGAAATTGACAAGAAATTATTGCTGCTACAATATTTTTTTCCCAAATTTTAGGGTTCGTATGATAGAAATTTTTTGCTGGAGTTTGAGTTTGTAATTTTTTTTTTATGTTATTATGAGATGTGGAGAAGAAAAAAGGACGCAGGTTTTGTTTGATTTTTTTTATTTTCCTTTTTATTTTTTTTCTTACGTGTCATTTGATCTCAGCCCTTGGTTTCTTTTGATCTAATGGCTGAGATTTTCCAAACTCACAACTCATCGTAAGAACCAAACTCACGAGATCCCGCCTCTCTCTCTCTCTCTTTCTGTCTCTCTCTCTCTCTCTCTCTCTCTCTCTCTATATATATATATATATATATATATATATACTACTATTCTAACTACCCATATATATACACCTACTCCTTATCCACTCATCCTCACCTTATCCTAACACAATCGCAACACAATCCTCACCCACACTTCTAAAGAGAGAAAAGAGAGAAAGAGAGATTAGAATAAAATGGAGATTTTGTCCCTCCGCCTCGAGATCGTAAGATAATACCGTCTTAAACTAGTTTACATATTATTTAATTTGTACCATTGACCCGCCATGACCTTGGCTCACGTTTGACCATCATTTACCACCACACGGACCACCGTTGACCGCCCAAAAGATGGGTTTGACCGAGTAATTAGGGCTTGTTGGGCTGTTTTGTGTGACTGCCATAAGATGGATTTTTACCTTAGTTTTCGTGGCATATATGGGGAGATCTTGGGTGGTCCTTGTCGTGGATTGAGTGGGGGTTTTAGTGGTGGTCTTGGGTGGTGGATTAGGTGGCATTAGGTGGTGGGAAATGGGCGTTAAAAGAGGGTACACAGGTTGGGTTATTATTGAGGGGTGTTGTTTGTTGCTGTGGTTGTTGTCATTGTTGCTGTCCTGTGGGCGGTTGCTGGTGGCGACGGTGGTCAGGGACACCGTAGGGTGGCTGGCGTCGGCCGACCATGGCCAATGATGCCCATGGTTGGGTCGTGTGTGTTGTTGTTCGTGTTCGTGTTGGTGTTTGTTGTTTGTTGTTTGTTGTTAGTGTGAAAGCCGTGGTGGCTGTCATTGCTGGCCGTGCCCACCAAGGTTGGTGGTTGTGGTCCATGGTGGCAGCCACTGGTGGTAGGTGGTGGTTGGTCGTAGGTGTTGGGTCGTTCTTGCGGGTTTTGGGTAGCGTTAAGGTGAGTTTTGTTTATTTAATTACCGACTTAATTTGATTTGATTAATTATTAATTATATTAGTTAGTAATTATATTTAATTATTCTAATCAGGTGCCGAGCTTATAGAGGAGCACATTTGTATCCGATTGCTTTATTGTTTAGCGGAATTTGCTAAAAGGTAGGTTAATCCTACTCAGTTTTAATATGTTTAAATGGTAATGTGAGTTGTGTTTAGTGGTCATTGCATTATAACATGATATCGATTAAGATGACTTGAGGAGTCGATAATAGGCATCTTGCGTGTTATCTTGCATTTATTGTATTTGTCATGTATATTGGAGAATATGACGGTTGTGATTATTTGGTTGTTGTTGAGGAGACGGAAGGCGGTTGGGAGACCGTCTTCTACTTGAGTCGCCTCTTGGAGCTTCTCACTCCAAAAGGGATGTGCACATTAATGACTTAAGTTTTGAGGGACTCGTGTGGTTGAGAAACGACGTCTATCAGGGACCCGGTTGGCTTCTGGGCCCGGTACGTCTGGGCGTGTCCCGGTACCTATTTGTGTGGTATGGTATCGTGGGGGTGTCCCTGGCACCGCTGGTTGTGGGTACGTCTGGGCGTGTCTCGGTACCGGTGGTTATGGGTACTCACACACTTTGAGTTGTGTCTCACTTTATTTATTTATTGAAACTGACGTGTTGTGTGTCTGTGTAATTGTCACCTATTTTCGAGGTGGCCTGTGTCGATCCATATGATATTTTCAATCATAGGGGAGCAGTTTGAGTACAGGTTTTGCTTGGTGACGTGATCGGGATTTGGGGCGTGCCTTGGACTCGGAGTCGAGTAACATAGCATAGATGACGTAGATGGTAGTCGACTTGTAATTTGTATTTCATATATCATTTGTTTACGTTTATGTAATCACTAAAATTGTTATTTATATAAAGAGTTTCTTAATTGTAATTTCGATTTCACTACCTTGGGAAACCGAGATAGTAACATCTCCCAATTACCTTGGCCGGGTAAGAATGGGGTATTACATGCTTGACACAATCGGGAATCGAAACGCGGGGATGAGAAAACTCACGCCAACGACCCAAGCCAATTGGTCGATAAAGTTTAGGTTGTGGGCCCGGATAAGGAACCCCACTTATGACCGTAGTATCAATTAATGAACTTTACCCAATGACCTCGTTCGAGTTTCATCTCTAAGGATACCAAAGAAACAAGTGTCCTAGTTGTTCCCAGCGGAGTCGCCAATCTGTGGACATCCTAACCCGCACGCTGATTTGTGGACGTAACGGCGGTCTAAAAGCCACGTTTGGTGACTTAAAGTTGCATTCGACCAGATCCATTTAAATCGGACGGTTTCGCCTCAGTGAAGGTCTCGAGATGATGCAAAGATGTTCGGAGTCGCTACCAAGCAATTGTAGAGTGCTTGGACACCGTTCGAGATCCACTTTGTACCTTGGTCAAACAAAGCATGAAGCGGTGCTTGACACAGATACTAGAGATAAGCACTCGTCCCCTTTTAGCATTCTATGTCTAGAATGACTCTTGTTGCCATGGATAAGGTCATCCACTATCCAAAGATTCTGAGTAAGGGTTGAGGGTACGTATTGGGAAGCCCTTTAATCGGACACCATATCCCGCCCGTATTAGCGGGCTCTACTTATAGATCATGGTTGTTACTGCAAGAGTTTAGAAAATGAGTTAAAAGCATGAATGCACATCCAACATTTTAACCTAACATGTGAAAGTTTGTTAAGTCGGTTGTTTATCCATGCATCAAGTAATTGATGCCGCGTTGGATTTAAGTTGATTTGCATGTGAAAATGAAAATTAAAAATCCATTTACCAAGTTCAGGTTTATGGTGCTTAACACGATCCATTTATTGTTAAAATGAAATGATAAAAGGATAAAATAATAAAATGATAAAATGTGTAAAAGAGTGTTAACTCGTCAATCTTATCCACGATGCATTCGAGTTAACCTTAATCGGGATCGTCCTAGACAAGTGTCAAAGAAGTGATAGAATAACATCAGGTAGCCCATAGGGACGCGTGCCATATGGCGATGCAAAGGGCTCTGCCCTGATTTGTAAAAGATGGAAACAGGAGACCTCTGGGTGAGAGAGGCATAGGGCGGTCCAAGGGGCGTCTCCTGGATGTTTAAAAGGTTATTAAAATCTCGATCGCTTTTGTTTAAAAGGTTGTCAAAACCGCTTTTGTATCAATGTTTTCGTATACGAATTGCAAGACTCCGAATAATTACTATGTTGGTAATATCTCATGTCGGATTCGGATTTGCAAGCTTGACATGAATAGTTTGTAAATAAAAGTGTAAAAGATGTATGCTTGACCGTTTCATCACCATACTCGAGTTAAATTGACATGGCATATATATTAGCCAAGTATGGCATGCAATATGGTCAAGACAAAGAGAAAGTAAAGTGAAAAGAAAGAAATTTGATATGGATTAAAATATGTTAAGTTCATTGCTTGTAATTAGTCGACGTATATCATCGTACGCGGATTAAACCGACATGGTATATAGTACTACAATAAAAGGCATAGAGAACGGTCGAAATAAGCCATACAGAACGCCTTAGGAGCGTTCTTTAGCTGAGCGTTCTATATTCTTTATAGAACGGGTTGTGGTGGCGTTTTGTATGCCTACCCTTGGAGAACGGCTGCATCTAAGAATAGTTCTCTATTATCTCTATTGCCGAAGAATAGAGAACTGTCGGGTCCACTGTATGTTCTCTTTTTCTATGAATAGAGAACGGTTTTCAAAGCCAACAGGTTTCTATTCTTCTTTGATATTTTAAAAAAAAAATCATAAAACAAATATTAGACTTATTATATAATATAACCAAATAATATTCAAAGATGTCAACAATTAAATAAAATGATCCGTCAATCTACAAAGATAATAAGATATATTACCTAAGTTAAAATAATTCATACTATCAAAAAAGTTTATACAGTGATTATTATAGTTCAACTTACACCTAATAATATATATTGTACAAATATAGTCTACAACAAGTGATTATGAGCACTTAGAGCTAATGCGATGATTTCCTTCGCCTCGTCTCTACATTCTGAACCTTAGAAAAAACAAAACCACGTACTTTCTGATATCTTTCACTTGCGTAAGCACCCATGATAGGAGTGTACTTACATAGCAAAAAACTATATCAGCAAGGAAGCACGGTCTGCCATTTGACTGAGTTGGGCACTTGGGTGTGTTCATCTGCAATCGCGAGATAGAGTAAGTGGAGAGAAGAGTTAAAAAAAACAGTCAACATTTAACACAATTTTAAGTTTGGGATAAGCTTAGAATCAGCCCCAAGTAATTGAGTACACTTCATAAATCTGTCAATTTCAAGCATAAAACTCACCTAACTGAGCATCCATAATAAGAGTGACTTTTCCCAGAAAATTACAAGCAGTCTCAGAGATCTTAACATAAATATCAAGCCAAACACACTCTTTAAATATAAATGGCAATAGCGAAGAGCTTAAGCCTAAATTTGTACTAGCAATTCACCTAAACTGTCTCATAATTGAGTAAACAAGCAACAGATGCTACTTTTTGCCAATTCAAAGTCATCTTTAAGCTTTCAAGCTCCAAATGCAAAATATTAGGTTGGGGCCATGCGTATTACTCATCTAAACCCCACAACAAAGATAAGAAGACATATGAGTTGTGAATTAATGATACGTGCATTTTATATAGTCTTTTTGACCTTTTTATGCATGTATTTCTATGCTATTATCGTAGTTTTATGCTACGAAATGCCCCGAATATGCTACTTTGGTTTGTTTTATTCTATTTGCAGGAATGGACTAGAAAATAGTGAAATCAAGCCTTTTACCGTCCGTTTAGCATGCATTTGGAGGAAGAGTGAATTTGGAGCGGGAATGTAGCTATTTTGAGATGCGCAAAGGAGTAAGATAGCTAGGCGAGCAAAGGAAGAACTTCAAATTGCTAGTGCCTAATTTAAAGAGTCATATCTCGACTTATACAATGTATTTACAGGTTATTCTAACTGGAGATGAAAGTTTGTCCTCTTGGCTTTTCAACGCCACTGGAATCGCCCTGTTTTCCCAAGTAACAAAGAAATGGCAGTCGTTTGAAGTTCGGTGTGCGAAGCAGGAATTGTGCACTGCAAAGTACTCGATCGAGTACAATTGTATTCGATTGACCCCTTTTTCTACTCGATCGAGTAGTGCCTATTTAATAAGTGCTCGATCGAGTACCTAAAGTACTCGATCGAGAGGTTTTAGCTTGGTTTTGTTCGATCGAGTTATATAAAGTTACTCGATCGAGTGATTAGCTTATATACTCGGGATTTTTAACCCGTGTTAGGTTTATTTTATGTTAATAATGACTTCCCTATATAAAGGAAGTCGGAATTAGGTCATAAACACTTTTTACTGACGCCACTCTTTACTCTTCTCTTTTCCCTAAACTTTTCCACTGTAACTTTTGCTTTTCGGGTTTTATCGCTTGGATCTTGTCGCTCTTTACGCCGGAATTCTCGTGATTGTAATCTTTCTCTCTTTTAATCTTAATCTCATACTTTGTTTGCTTTAATTCCTTTGTTCTTCCTTAATTAATTTCTGCCCTAATTAGTTTGTGTATTTTTATTACAATTTCATTATGTCATTTATTAGTTATTTCATTATTGTTATTATTGACAACATTAGCAATATGAGTAGCTAAATTCATTCATGTTGGGATTAGGGGATCTATAATAGAATAAAGACGATGTAGCGAATAGACTAGACGGCTTAGTTGTGAGAATCTGTACCCATGGCAATTTAATTATAATACCGACTTAGTTGAGTGAACGCTTCTAAGTTACCCTTTAATTTGGTTAATTTCGTTCCTGGATCGGAAGATTGGAATGAACATACCTGCTATGAACAATAGACTATCCTAATGAGGACGAAAGTTAAGTTAGTGGAATTCTAGGATAGAAAGTGGACCGGAAGGACCTTTCCGTTATCCTTCTCACAGTACATTGTCTAGGCTATTTGCAACTGAATCGATTGACTACCATGGTGAACCAAAATCCTGACATATTCTCTCTTATCTGTTTTATTATCACAT
This sequence comes from Silene latifolia, assembly GCF_048544455.1. Classification (NCBI taxonomy): domain Eukaryota; kingdom Viridiplantae; phylum Streptophyta; class Magnoliopsida; order Caryophyllales; family Caryophyllaceae; genus Silene; species Silene latifolia. Next base: position 186,150,591 of record NC_133538.1, on the reverse strand, counting down.
TTTCTGCGTTTATTTCTCTTTCCCTTAATCTTCAGTAGCTTAGAAATCAATTAAACCCCCCATCTTGTGACCGTAGACAGACCGAATAGACAAGTAGATAGTGACCGCCTCCCTGTGGAGATCGACCCTACTTACCACTGACTTCCGTTAGTAGTAGCTAGGTATTTATTTTTGGTACTGAAACGACCGTATCAAATTTTGGCACCGTTGCCGGGGAGGCAAATATTTTATTTGCTTGTTTAGTTTTGTCTGTCTTTAGCCTCAAGGGATTAATTCCTTGAGGCAGTTCTCATCTTTTTCTTTAGTGTTGTTTTGATAAGTCTTACAGGTCCTACCTAGACAATTCTAGGTAAAAGATTGTCAAAGGGAAGGCTTGAGTACCTTTGATCTTGGCCATGGAGAGCAATGCAATGTCACTTGGGTTCATTCTAGATGACGATTTTGCTGAAGATAATGCTTACGGTGAATCTCCCCTTTTCAAGGCCGAGCTGGATGCTCTTGAAGCTGCGATTTACGGGACAGATTCCACTAAGGAGGGTGATGAGAAGACAGTTGAGTCGGTGATTTCTCCTAACACGGAAGAGGTAATATCTTCCTTTGTTAATGATTCCATCATTATGAGGGACCACACCGAGGTAGTTGACGATAATTATATTATTGTTTGTTTAAATAGTACATTGCCTCATTTGACTCATGCTTCGTATTTTAATGCTATACCCCTTCCTAGCCGGTTGATTAATTTAATAGTTTTTCACCGTACCTGTCGTCAGAAATTTGTCAACCTGAATCAGCACCCTAGATTATTGATAATTGCTCCCGCGCTCCTTTATTTTGTTGACAAATTTAGGAGATCTCATAGGAAATTTGTTAGACTTAAACGTTCATGCATGTTATTTTCCTATGTTGCTATTATACTTTGGTGCTACTTATGCTCTTGTGTAGCACATGCGCAGTTATATGATCTACTATTAAGAGCTTTGAGTTGCTTTGATTCTGACTAACTGGAGCAGCTGTTGAAGAAAAGAAGGTCGAGCTGGGACCTGACTGAAACTAGCGCTACCCGGGAGGCAACCCAGAGATTTTATCTTTAGTTGTTTTTCAAACATTGCTTTTCATTTCAGTTTTGCGTTGTAATAATTGGTTTTCATACCATAGACTATATCGTTTATGCTTGTTTTGTAGTTTTGCGGGCTGTTTTGATGCGTCTTTGCAGGAATCCACTGAGGATGACTCGATCGAGTACTTTTTGTACTCGATTGAGAACTTTTTCTGCTGAAATCACTCGATCGAGCATTTATTCTACTCGATCGAGTACCTGCCAAGGAGAAACCACTCGATCGACCATTATTCTTCCTCGATCGAGCTGTTTAAGATGCCCTTTGTTGGATTGGCTTCCTGTGACGATGTCCTGCAGCTGTTTGCGACCTCCCACGTTGCTGGCTGGTTTGGGGAGGCCCCTTATTCGCGCAATCTTGTGAGCTTTCCGTATTTACTCCTTTTCTCTTTTAGTTTGCATTTCCTTTCCATGATTTGGTACAATGGGGGCATTGTACGGTTTGGTTCGGGGAGGTTATGCATCCATATCTGTGTCTGCATTGTTGTTTTTATTGCATTTCTGTTATCACGTTTAATTTTTGGTATGGGGTGTTGTTTATTTTGTTTAAAACTCAAATCTCTTAAAAAAAATCCAAAAAATCCAAAAAAAAATTTCACGTTTATTTTTGCATATAGGTTGAGTCGGAACGGTAGATTTCTATGATGATATTGCACTGAAATTGTCTTTTTGCTTAAGCCCTGCATTTAAACTAATTATCTTTTTAGCTTTGTCTTTTTGCATTCCTACGAGTTTATGTTAAAATTTAGCTGAACAAATAAACTGGTGTCATTTGTGACCAGTTTCATGTAGGATTGTGAGTAGTTACTCCTTGCATAGCATGTTCATCAATTTGCACGTATATGAAATTCAATTACTTTTTGCCTACATACATTCGGGTTAGTGGTTGGTGTGACATGCAGGGGAGTGCTTACATTTCCCCTTTCTTTCATTTTTACCTATTTAACTCCATATTAGGCAAATTTGCCTGTGACCCTTAGCTACATCCAAATTTAGCCTGCCTTGTCAAGCTAGTTTAGATTGTGTTGCGGTATATAATTTATTGTGCCAACTTTGGCATGTATCCATTGACTTGGTGTTGGTATTTAATGAAGAAAAGGAGGATGAAAAAAAAAAGAAAAAAAAACGTGAAAAAGAAAAAGAAAAAAATAAGAAAGAGAAATCGAAAAAAAAACGAAAAAAAAAGAAACCGTGATGAAAAAAAAGAAAGAAAAAGATGTTGTTTGATGAGACGGTTTCGCTCCTATGCTTTATTTACATTTATTGAGGAGTATTTTCAGTTCGGTTTGGTGAGTTTTGTGCCAAATGAAGGGCATATGTGCTTAATTCATAATTGAGTTGGAAATGGATGTTGTTATATGGTTTTGTTTAGGTACTAGTTTGGCCGCCTATACCTCCACATTCCCATAACATGTTTTGCCTTTCCTTACCCATTGCCTCAGTTTACCATATTTTTGTAAGCCCTCGGCTGTGACAGGACCTTGTTTGGTTGGAATGTATGTACGGTAGCTAGAATTTTCTATCATATTAGTTGCATGCATGTTTATATGGATCGTAGTCTAGGTGAGCGACTATTTTTCTTTCTCTCTTACATATATATGTTAATCCTTTGCTTCATGAGAGAAGAGTGACCCGTGAGAGTCCATTAGCAAAGGTCTTGCAAGGTCGATTGTTCAGCTTTATTATAAACATCTTACAACTCGTTTGCATTTGACTGTTCGCTATAAGTGCGAGTTTGCTTGCATTAAATTGGTCTAAGTGGGAATTTGTAGCTAGCTCTGAGTTATCTTTTCCGTTCCATTAGTTTGCATTTAGTTTACTCGAGGACAAGTAAAGGTTTGGTTTAGGGAGATTTGATACGTGCATTTTATAGTCTTTTTGGTATTTTTAGGCACGTATTTCTATGCTATTATCGTAGTTTTATGCTACGAAATGCCCCGAATATGCTACTTTGGTTTGTTTTATTGTATTTGCAGGAATGGACCAAAAAATAGTGAAATCGAGCCTTTTACCGTCCGTTTAGCATTCATTTGGAGGAAGAGTGAATTTGGAGCGGGAACGTAGCTATTTTGAGATGCGCAAAGGAGTAAGATAGCTAGGCGAGCAAAAGAAGAACTTCAAATTGCTAGTGCCTACTTTGAAGAGTCGTATCTCGAGTTCTACAGTTTATTTTCAGGTGATTCTAATTGGAGATGAAAGTTTGTCCTCTTAGCTTTCCAACGCCACTGGAATTGCCTTGTTTGCCCAAGTAACGAAAAATGGCAGCCGTTTGAAGTTCAGTGCGCGAAGCAGGAATTGTGAACTGGAAAGTACTCGATCGAGTATAATTGTGTTCGATCGACCCCTTTTCTACTCGATCGAGTAGTGCCTATTTAATAAGTGCTCGATCGAGTACGTAAAGTACTCTATTAAGAGGTTTTAGCTTTGTTTTGTTCGATCGAGTGATATAAAGTTACTCGATCGAGTGATTAGCTTATATACTCGGGATTTTTAACCCGTGTTAGGTTTATTTTATGTTAATAATGACTTCCCTATATAAATGAAGTCGGAATTAGGTCATAAACACCTTTTACTGATGCCACTCTTTACTCTTCTCTTTTCCCTAAACTTTTCCACTGTAACTTTTGCTTTTCGGGTTTTATCGCTTGGATCTTGTCGCTCTTTACGCCGGAATTCTCGTGATTGCAATCTTTCTCTCTTTTAATCTTAATCTCATACTTTGTTTGCTTTAATTCCTTTGTTCTTCCTTAATTAATTTCTGTCCTAATTAGTTTATGTATTTTTATTACAATTTTATTATGTCATTTATTAGTTATTTCATTATTGTTATTATTGACAACATTAGCAATATGAGTAGCTAAATTCATTCATGTCGGGATTAGGGGATCTATGATAGAATAAAGACGATGTTGCGAATAGACTAGACGGCTTAGTTGTGAGAATCTGTACCCATGGCAATTTAATTATAATACCGACTTAGTTAAGTGCACGCTTCTAAGTTACCCTTTAATTTGGTTAATTTCGTTCCTGGATCGGAAGATTGGAATGAACAGACCTCCTATGAACAGTAGACTAACCTAATAAAGACGGAAGTTAAGTTAGTGGAATTCTAGGATCGAAAGTGGACCGGAAGGACCTTTCCGTTATCCTTCTCACAGTAGATTGTCTAGGCTATTTGCAATTGAATCGATTGACTACCATGGTGAACCGAAATCCTGACATATTCTCTCTTATATGTTATCTTTATCACATTTTCTGCCTTTATTTCTCTTTCCCTTAATCTTCAGAAGTTTAGAAATCAATTAACCCCCCAACCCCCCCCCCCCCCTCCCCTCCATCTTGTGACCGTAGACAGACCGAATAGACAAGTAGATAGTGACCGCCTCTCTGCGGAGATCGACCCTACTTCCCGCTGACTTCCGTTAGTAGTAGCTAGGTATTTATTTTTTGTACTGAAACGACCGTATCAAGTAACATGCCCAAGAGACGGAATGAGGCATAACCAAGCATATAAGTCATTAAATTTGTAAGTAAATGGCCATAATACTCTCAGTTATACAGATTGAAGTGTGTCGGGTTAGGTATAAAATCAATAATAAGCCATTTTCTTAACAAATAAATCCTGCCACATACTCCTACTAATTCACAGAGTTAGACAAACAATTATCAAACTTATTCCGTCAATAAAAGCAATATGCTTGCACAGCTGATAACATGTTTGGTGCACTATCATAACAAAATTTGTTAATTAACTGACAAGCAAAAAAAAGTATATACACAGATAAGAGATTTTATGTCAATAATGTGCATCTAGATGTGTATAAAGACGTCAATAACATACGTATATATACAATCACGACATTATTCACATCCATCATAATGCATAACTTTAAATGAACCCAACACATAAAACAATTATCTATTTACCTCAACTTCGAGAGTAATAAATCCGGAAATCGCTGAACACTCCAAAGTTGACTTGTAATCTGAACAACAAGTGAACTAAATAAGCTAATCGCTGAAGGTGTAATCTTTATCAATTAATAAGAGTTTCACAGTAGTTATGAAAAGGTTCAATTGACAAGTTTTGGTTTGATTCTCATCTTATTGAACTAAACCAACGGTACACCTTATAACAATGATTTTATTGGAAGTCAAAAATTACAACTTTTCGTAATGATATCACCAACTATATCCATTTCTGAATATCAATTGAGATCCCCAAATTAAACATAACCCTAATTTCTTCTTAATCAAATAAAAATCCCTCATTCAAATATGAACTTAAACAATATAAAACATATTCATTTCCAAGTGATCGAAGTGAAAGGAAAAAAACATACTCCGTAGTACTAATTAATGAATGAACAGTATGAATTTACAAAACTAAGAAAAAGATGAGAATTAGAAGCTAATATTTATACCATCGGTGGCGGGATCTGGTTTTGGCGGTGGCTCAAAACTCAGCTGTGTAGTATCCGTGTCGAATTGACGTCAATCCCATTTGAGAGTGGGCGAGATGGTGGTGGTTGTAGAGATGGGTTGGTAAAACTGAAATAAATGAAAAAGGGCGAATGAAGAGAAGTTTGTGTGTGTGTGTGTGTGGGGGGGGGGTGTGGGGTGTGGGGTTTGGGGTTGGGGGCTTATGATGAGAAAGCAGTAGTGGATAGAGAACAGTTAAGTTGAACACATGTTCTTTGTACTTTCAAGATAACGCTCATTCAACCGAGGTGTTCTCTATTTTTCAAAATAGAGAACAGTTAAGTTAGACGATTGTTTTTTTTACTCGTAAAAAACGCTTATTTAACTTAACCGTTTTTTATGTTGCGTTACTTATTCTCTTAATTATAGCCAAAGATGATTATGAATATGACTAAAATGCTTGTAAGTGTGAATAAAGGAAGAAAAATGATGAATAAAAGAAAAGGGTACTAATTACCCATTAATTTGTAATTAACCAACAATATCATCGAGTCACGGAATAAACTACCATGGTATAATTTTACCAGGGATGATTTTCGGAAATGTTTAAAAATTAGATGAAAGAAAATAAAATAAAATGATAAAAGTCGTAGTAAGAAAAGAAGAGATAAAAAGAGAAGGATAAAGAAATAAAAAGAAAAGATGGTGAAAGGAATGAGCGCAAACACGGCTGGACTAAGGCCTGAGAGGGCCTTAGGGTGCGAGCCCACCTGCTACATAAGCAGCCTTTGTCTTAGGCCAAAATCCGGTTTTGGGTCATTCTTCCCATGTTTTGAATCGTGTTATGCATTGTTTATGTTATTTATGTCATGAAAACAATAAATACGTGAAATAAGTGAGTAGTTTACACCCTCAAACTTACATGTTATGATGTTTTCAAAGTATACGATTATATAGACGGTTTTCTCGTTATGCGACTACTTGAGATAAAAATAAGTTTAAAAGAGTGCCTTAAAAAAGGATTTTGTTTTGAAAAGATGTTGTTTAAAAACATGTTGATTAATATGTTGAGCTGGTCGAATAGGTCGGTCGAATGCACGGCGATGGTATCAAACAAAATGTGTAAGGCTTGTGTTTACGAACGGTAGGTCGAAAACATGTGTCGGGTTTTTGACTTAGGAAGTCGGGTCTAGAATTTAGAGGGAGAAATGAGGGGGCGGACTCTCGAGTACCATAAAAAGGTGCACATGAGAGGGGTATTTATAGAGAAATTTAGGGTGGTAGGTCGGTTGAGTTTGCTTGGATGCTAAGGAGGGGGCATAACGGGCGCGCGCCACCCTGCACACCAATGAGGTCCTATCCTTTTCAAGTTTGGACGTGGCCTTTATTCTAGCCTATGCTTTGTTGGTTGTGATTTGTGGTGTTTACTATGATGTCATGTAAGATGGTTGTGGAATGGTATTTAGGTGTTATTTGGGGCTAGGTATTTTGTGTGCTTACTCGGGTTTGACCCGTGTTGAGTCGGGATTTGAATTTTGATTCGGTTTTGGGCCCGAAGTCGTTTTAACTCTAAATAGTGTTGTATTAATGCAAATGATGTGATAAAACCAATTATGGTATTATTTTTTATGTTCGATACTTGGGTTGACTCGAGTTTCGGGTTTCAGAGTCGGTTTTGGGCTCGGAGTCGGTTTAAACTCTAAATAGTGTTGTTTTAATGCAAATGAAGTTATAAAACCTTTTTTTAAATTATTTTTCATATCCGAGTAATGCATTAGACTGTCTCATATATATCCAATCCAAGCACGCATATCAAAAATAAATTGCAGTCCGATCATCATCGGGTTTTTTTCGGAAGGTGCAGATACTGGGTATCTACAAGTTTCCTTAGTGGAAGAATTAGACCCCTAATTAGACTCCTTTAATTATTTATTAATTTACATTAATTTAATGTTAAGTGGTCAAAAACAACATGCGTGCAAAATAAAAGATAAAAGAAGAAATTTCTAACATTGATCAAAGGCAAATAAAAACAACAGCTATTGTTGTCTTATGAAATTTCTACAAGTTTTGGAATAACCTACTTCTCTTAGTCTCCAAACTATAAGACCTCCTCTTGGTACAAACCTAAAACTTTACCCCAAGATCCTAATATTATTAATTAGATAATATAAAGACTAATCCTAGAATAATAATATTATTATTACTACTTTAGTAATAATTGATGTTTAATATTATTAGTAAATTTTATGAGATTTTTGATGAAGGTTTGATGGAGAAAAAGATGATCAACTATTGATCTTTTTTCCTATCTAAAAAAAATAAAATCTTTAAATGGTGTAAATAGTGAGGTATCTATAGACATGAAAATGTAAACAAATGGGTAACATAATCTAGTGGTTATGACCAAAGACTAGGCTAAGATAATGTCATCCTAATGATATCATCAATTCCATCCCATTTGGTATTATTAGTCTTACTTCGACTTTCGACATTTGTCCTATAAATGCTTATAAGTCCTATATTTAATTATCCCATATAATTAAATATTAATTTGATTATTTCACATTTAAATAATTCAAATTTGTGATTAACATACACTTAACTTTTAAGTGGTATTTGACCAATTTATCAATATAAAATTTGTCTTACAAAATCCAATTAGCTAATTTTACAACTATTTGTAACTATAGTTACCTAATTAACTTCGCCTCACAATATATACACACATATTTTAACTATTTAGTAAATTAACTTTTACTTGCTAAATACCGTCTTATTTAATCATATTAACATAAGACATGAAATTTATTAGTCAATTATCTTATAATTAAATAATAAATTTATTCGGTCCGAGTTCTAAACTCGTCTCAAAAACGCAAACGCACTCAATTAACTTTTAGTCTTACTATTCTAGGAGCTAATTAAATTGTATCTTATACAAATAATTGATCTTTCCATTGGGGCTCCATCATATAGGTGTGACCGAGAGGGATCAGTTTGAACACCGCCGTTGATAAGGCTTAAGATCGTATCACCTATATCAAATTAATCCTATCTCAGTGCTAACAAATAGCTAGTGGCAAGACAGATATCGAATCCACAGGGAGGCGGTAATATTCAGTTTGCCGATATTTAAAGTGTCTTAAATTAAACGTTTTTCTTGAAGGTGTATGGTTTGGTCGATTGCTAAAGACTAATTGCAATAAAGTAAAGGTTGTGAACAATAATATTAAAAAGTCTAGGGAGCGGGTTCACTAGGTCAATTATCCGGGGTGTATTTTAATCATTTGTAAGGTCAATCGAATTACCTAAGGTCACAAGATCGGTCGATTCAATTATGCCCTTTAGATTCAGTTTAACATGCAATCGCTATAATTAAACTTTACCTATCTGATTATCGCAACCTATATTAATTCTAATCCGGTCGGTAAAAGTATTAATTCGCTAGACTAATTATCAATTCAGGCCTAAATCAAATAATTAGAAGAAGAACAATAATCAAACGATAATTCATGCGATATTACTAACAATTAAATCATTAACCCCTCTAATCAACCTAGATCCTCTTTCCCTTAGATTAAGTGATTAGATACTCATGATAAGAGAATTAAAAACAATAATAATATTAAGAGACATAATTAAAGGCATGTAAGAAGAATAATTAAGCAATAGAATAAACTAGATTGAATAATACTTGAAGAAAGATTAAAGTACCGTAACAAATGAATGTAGAACGAGTTGTAAATCCAAAATAACAATAGCCGACTAAACTTAGGAGTTTTAGGAGTTCTAAAGGTAAATAAAGCGTAATCTAATAGCATAATACGAGCTTAGTATATATAATACAAATTAGACGACTTTTAGGAAATATTGTAAAAGTCTTCAGCGAACTAGGATACTCGATCGAGTACACGTCCACTCGCTCTAGTACAGGCCAACTCGATCGAGTATGCACACTCTTCAGCTTTCTTTCGTGCAATCTTCACTTCTTATCTTTCACTCTTTTAGATTTCCGCGCCATGCTTCGTGTATTCCGTCATGCCAATTCCGAGGTGCTCCACTTCACTCCTTTACATCATAAATGCGTCATTATTACATTTAAACACCAAGTAGCAGCAGTATTGACATTCTAATGTAAAAGGCATATAAATAACTTAGTTAGCATGGAAACCGCATCAAAAACAACTTAAAGGGAGTCATAAAAGTATATATAAATATGATTCATCAGCCGTCATACGACAATAACGTTTAACCATAGTCGGTTGATCGTTACCGATATACGTTGATAAACTGACGATTATAAAATATTAATATATCCTGAGTATATTCCTATCATGAGAATTATTAAGTAGACGCACTATTATGGAGAACACCTACTCCAACAGTTCTATTACCAGAATGTGTAACTTCAGAACCATATTTTCTAATTTCAGTAGTCTGTTATTGTAATACTCCGTATTTATAAGTCTTGGGGTACTCTATCGAGTAGGCCTTACTCTGTCGAGTAAGGGTAAGTTGCGTTTTAGAAAAGTTTCTGACCTGTTGGGTACTCGATCGAGTAACTAGGGTACTCGATCGAGTATGGGGGTACTCGATCGAGTACCTCGGGTACTCGATCGAGTGTCCGGTTTTACGGGAAGTTTTCTCGGGTTTTGTTAATTATGCGATTAAGGTATATAAGCTTTGTCATCATTATTCTAAATCACTTTTGCAAAACCTAAATTACTGTTTAAGAGAGAAAGCAAGCAAGTTCTTCATCCTAATCGCATTATTAGCAATCCCCGGAGTTTGGAAGGTCAGTTCTTAGCGTTGGTTATACTGTTGAGTTCCTTGCGTCAAGGGTAAGATCTATGTACCCTTTTTATTGTCTTTCCTTTATGTTGGTTAAACCCTAATTAAGGGATTTGGGGGTTTATGTGTAGTATGTGATTGGGTAGCATTTATGTGTTGTATGATAGGAGGAGGTTTCATAGAGGAGGCTTTTTGATACAACAGTAGAGACCGACCGGCGACAAAGTGTGCTTTCCAGGTAGGATTTCCTACTCAGTATTAGTCCCATAATGGGATATTGATTGATGTGTTGTGATTGGTTGTTTGATATAGTAATTGTATTGTGATTGTGGTTGTGATCGTTGTCTATGGTTCGCGAGGCGTGGTCTCGGCCGAGTGAGGTCACTTGCGGGAGTGGCTTCACGCCCTAGTTTCGCTTCCTCGTGGAACCCGCCACCGAAGGGATGTGCACATTAATGGACAGGGTTATCGCTCACTATGTGGAGCGGGATTTGGTGGGTACGGCTGCGGTCCCCCATCGGGCGGGGCTAGTCCAAAGTGGACGATGAAGTGATTGAGATGATTGGATTTGGCGTGATTGTGTGTGTATGACGAGTTAAGTCGTCTTTTATCTTATTGTTAATATATATTGAATTGTGTGATTAGTACTGACCCCGGTGTTGTTTTGTAAACCTGCGGTGATCCATTCGGGGATGGTGAGCAGATATTGAGCAGGTATTGAGATGAGTACTGGGATAGCAAGGATGGCCACGACATGATGATAGGAGTCTTCCGCTGTAGCTTATTAGTTTATTTACATTTCAGCTAGAACAGTTAGTTTGAGAACATGTATTACACATTTGGTTTGGTTTTGAGAATTGTAACTCTTCGCTAAGTATTTATATTTAAACGTTGTTTCTTCATTGTTTATTTGATTATCATTGCCTTGGGTAACCGAGATGGTAATGCCTTCATACCTGAGTGGTCCTGGTAAGGCACTTGGAGTATGGGGGTGTTACAAATCGTATCAGAGAGACGATCCTGAAACCTGTAACCAATGAACCTAATGAACATAGGGAGTCAATTAAAATGAACCCGGGGTAAAGGTTGTAGGAGCTAATGCAAAGGCTTGGTAGACGTCCTGATGTCACGAACTCGCCCTACAATTTTGAACCGGTCACATGGGGGGTGTATGTCAAGGGCGTATGTGTTGTTTGGTTAGCTTGTGTAAGAATGTGATGAAGTGTGTGTAATTGTTGGATGTTTGAAGTAGAAGTTGAGAATGTGAAAGAAAGGTTAATGATATATGTAGACTTGTTGTTGGAGAGATAACATGTTGGATGTTTATAAGGTGGCATTTAATAACATGATATAGTGATCTCGTAGATCGTACGAAAGGATGCGTAGCATTATATGCTTAGTTATGATATAATATGTGGTTTTATAAAGTTTTTAGCATGTTAGCATATGATATAGCATGCGGGTAGCGTTTCTGAGTTAGCATGACTCGATCGAGTGGGACTGACTCGATCGGGTGGGTTTTTGACGATTTTGAGTCCAGAATCGTGTTTTTGGGCACTCGATCGAGTACCTCGGGCACTCGATCGAGTAGGGGGTCACTCGATCGAGTAGCATAGCTACTCGGTCGAGTATGTTAGAGGTCAGAAGGTCTGTCAGAGGTCTGATGTTGGGGCACTCGATTGAGTATGTTGGGCACTCGATCGAGTAGCCCGTTACTCGATCGAGTATGTTTGGGAACTCGATCGAGTAAGGGTTTGGGCAGCGTGTTTTCTTGTTTTGAGGTTTTTGCGCGTATGTTTATATCCACCCCCCTTTTCCATGATAGTTTCAAGATGCCGCCCAAGAAGACTGCTTTGTATGCGAGAGCTGAGCTTATGAACATAGATGACATCGTTAAGATGTTGGAGCATCAGGATGCTCTCACGGAGGCTTTAATGATTGTGGGGAAAGATAAGGATAAGGATAAGGAGAAGGAGGTTGATCATTCTAAAATCAGCCTCTATATAGCGAGGTTTAACCCGAAAGAGTATAAGGGAGTTGGGGAGCCTAATCTTCTCGATAGTTGGCTTAGAGAGATGGAGAACATACTAGATTTGGTTCACTGTCCTGATGAGATGAGAGTGGAACAGGCTGCGTTCTATCTGAGGGAGGCAGCTGGCAAGTGGTGGGATACAGTGAAAGTGAGTGCTAAGGAGATATATACAAACCAAGGCTTACCTGCTATACCTTGGGAGGAGTTTCGTAGGGCTGTGAGAAAGGAATTTGTACCGGAGCATGTGAGGATTAAGTTGAGAGAAGAGTTTGACAGCTTTAAGATGACCGCTGAGATGTCTGTGGCCGAGTACTACAGGCAGTTCAATGATAAGTCTAGGTATGCTGAGGATATGGGTTTGAGTGAGGAGAATTTGGCATTGAGGTTTGAGAGAGGGTTGACCCCTAAGATTATGGATAAGTTACCCGTGGGAGTTCTTACTGATGTTAAGGAAGCCTATGAAAGGGTGGGAGAGCCGAGAGGTTGGTGGAGATGGCTCGGGAGAGAGGTCGGGTGGTGAGAAGAGGAAGTCCGAGAGCGAGGGTGGTGGCCAATCTAATCACAAGAAAGGCAACCACAATCGGTCCTAAGGGGTTTTCTTCCTCGGGTCGTGGTTCGATCTTTGGGCTTCCTTTGGGCATGGCCGTGGAAGTGTTAGTGGTAGTTGGGGAGTGACCTGCTATAGCCGTGGTGGTGTAGGCCACAAGAGACATGAGTGCACAAGTGCACCGGATCTTTCCGAGAGACTGCGCGAGCTACGCGAGCAACAGACCGGCTGGGTCATGGCCAAACCGGGGAAGTCAGAGTTACCAGAGTGGAGGCAACCGCAACGGCGGTAATTCTTATCAGAAACCACCGACGAACAACAACAACAATCAACGGTCGGGTGCTAAGCCGACCACATCAGCCAGTACTGTCCAGGAAGGTGGACAGAAGACCAGTGGAAAGTTATTCATGATGGAGAAGAAAGCAGTTGAGGAGGATGCTCACGTTATCACCGGTACTTTTCTTGTTAATGGTATTCATACCTTTGTTTTGTTTGATTCGGGGGCTTCTCAGTCGTTTGTATCTTCGAGTCATGTTAAGCGGTTGGGTTTGAGGATATATGAGTCTGTTAGTGAGCAAGTTTTTATACCTTCGGGTGAGTCTGTATCATGTGGGAGGTTGTTTAGAGATGTATCTATGATAGTTGGGCAAGTTGATCTACCTGTAGACTTGCTAGAGTTTCCTTTTGACGGTTTTGAGATGATAGTCGGGATGGATTGGTTAGGAAAGTATAAGGCTAAGATAGACTGTCATCAAAAGAAAGTGTCTTTAAGAGGTCCTAAGGGCGTTAGTGTGTCTTATCGTGGGTTTCTAGTCAAACCCAAAGTTAAGTTGATTGCAGCTGTTACCTTGAAGTCTTATCTGAGTAAGGGATGTCCTTTGATCTTGTGCCATGTGAGAGATGACCGGATAGAGAGTCCGACAATTGATGAGATACCAGTGGTGGGAGAGTTTGCCGATGTTTTTCTAGAGAAGATTCCGGGGTTGCCGCCGGGAAGAGAGATAGATTTCACAGTAGAATTGAAACCAGGGACGGGGCCAATCTCTAAGGCACTGTACCGCATGGGTCCTAAGGAGATGGAAGAGCTTAGAAAGCAGTTGGATGATTTGATAGAGAAGGGATACATTAGACCTAGTGTATCGCCGTGGGGAGCACCAGTCCTTTTTGTAAAGAAGAAAGATGGGAGTCTGAGGTTGTGAATAGACTACAGAGAGCTGAACCGAGTGACGGTGAAGAACAAGTATCCTTTTCCAAGGATAGATGACCTGTTTGATCAGTTGAGTGGTGCATCAGTCTTTTCTAAGATTGATTCGAGGTCGGGGTACCATCAGGTGAAGATTAGAGAGGTGGACATACCAAAGACGGCTTTCACGTCAAGGTATGGTCATTATGAGTATGTGGTGATGCCGTTTGGGTTGTCTAATGCACCGGCAGTGTTTATGGATTTGATGAATAGGATCTTTAGACCGTTTTTGGATAAGTTTGTAGTGGTGTTTATCGACGATATCTTAGTCTACTCCAAGACTAAGGAGGAGCATGAGGAGCATCTGAGGATTGTGTTGCAAACTTTGAGGGACCATGAGTTGTATGCTAATCTATCCAAGTGTGAGTTCTGGTTAGAAAAAGTTGCTTTTCTGCGGCATGTGATCTCTAATGATGGGGTAGCTGTGGATCCGGCAAAAATAGAAGCAGTGACAAAGTGGGAAGCACCAAAGAATGTTGCTGAGGTTAGGAGTTTCTTGGGTTTAGCTGGATACTACAGACGGTTCGTGAAAGATTTCTCCAAGATAGCTAGACCTATGATAGCGTTGATACGGAAAGAGAACAGGTTCCGTTGGGATGAGAGTTGTGAGACGACGTTCCAAACATTAAAGGAGCGTTTGACCACAGCTCCTGTCTTAGCATTGCCTGAAGGGAGCGAGAACTTTGAGGTTTATACAGATGCCTCGAAGAATGGGTTAGGATGTGTGTTGACGCATAACGGTAAAGTGATGGCCTACGCTTCTAGGCAATTGAAGCCTTATGAGGAGAACTACCCTACTCATGATCTGGAGTTGGGTGCGGTGGTGTTTGCTCTCAAGATTTGGAGACATTACCTTTATGGAGCAATCTTTAAGGTATTTTCTGATCACAAGAGTTTCAAGTACATTTTCACTCAAAAGGAGTTGAACATGAGACAGATGAGGTGGATGGAGTTGATTGGCGATTATGACATGGAAATCATCTACCATGAAGGGAAAGCCAATGTTGTTGCTGATTCTTTGAGTAGGAAGAGTGTACATTCTATGTGTACAGCTCTATCTTTGATGAGGCTGAGAGATGAGGTAGCGAGATTTGGGATACATATAATGCAGAAAGGAGACGCCATGGGTGATATGACAGTACATCTTGAGTTTTATGATGACATTCGAGGTAAACAGGCGTTGGATCCTAAGATAGTGGAGTGGAGAGCTGGAGTAGAGAAAGGGACAGTGTCCCGATTTTCTATTCATACAGATGGTAGTTTGAGGTTTGATGGTAGGTGGTGTGTTCCTAATGATGAGGAGTTGAAAAAGACTATCATGACAGAGGCACATTGCACACCATATTCAATTCATCCAGGTGGAGATAAGTTGTATAAGGATTTAAAGAACACGTTTTGGTGGCCTGTAATGAAGAAAGAGACAGCTAAGTTTGTGGCCCGTTGTTTGACATGCCAGAGAGTTAAGGGGGAGCAGCGACGACCACAAGGTAAGATTCAGTCTTTAACGGTACCTGAGTGGAAGTGGGAATCCATTTCCATGGATTTTATCGTGGGTTTGCCAAAGAGTCAACAAGGTAACAACATGATTTGGGTAATAGTG
This sequence comes from Silene latifolia, assembly GCF_048544455.1. Taxonomy (NCBI): domain Eukaryota; kingdom Viridiplantae; phylum Streptophyta; class Magnoliopsida; order Caryophyllales; family Caryophyllaceae; genus Silene; species Silene latifolia. Next base: position 186,134,839 of record NC_133538.1, on the reverse strand, counting down.
GATCGACTGACCAAGTCATCTCACTTTGTTCCAATGAAAGATACATGGACTAAGGCACAATTGGCTATGGCATATCGAAAGAACGTGCTTAAGTTACATGGAGTCCCTAAGGACATAGTGTCTGACAGAGATGCGATGTTTATATCGAGGTTTTGGAAGGAGTTGCAGGAATCGTTGGGAACAACTTTGAAGATGAGTACAGCATTTCATCCTGCGATAGACGGACAGACTGAGAGAACAATCAAGACTCTTGAGGATATGTTGCGAGCTTGTGTGATGGAATTTGGTGGTAGCTGGGAACAGAGGTTGGACTTGATAGAATTTTCTTATAATAACAGCTATCACACTAGTATTGGTATGACAATCTGTTGGGACGATAGCGTTGAGGCAGTGGTTTTAGGACCAGAGATGGTGCATGAGATGGTGGAACAGATTAAGATGATCAGGGAACGGATGAGAGCAGCTCAGGATAGGCAAAAGAGTTATGCAGATCTACATCGCCGGGACATAGAGTTTCAAGTGGGGGACAAAGTTCTTTTGAAAGTGTCTCCTATGCGTGGGGTTATGAGATTTGGGAAGAAAGGCAAGTTAAGTCAGAAGTTTATCGGGCCTTATGAGATCTTAGAGAGAGTTGGGGAAGTTGCATATCGTCTGGCTTTACCAGCTGCATTAGAGAGAGTGCATTATGTGTTTCATGTATCGCAGCTGCGGAAGTATGTGAGTGATCCGTCACATGTGTTAGAGGCAGAGAACTTAGAGCTAGATGAGTCCTTATCATATCATGAGGTGCCTAAGCAGATTCTTGACCGAAAGGTTAGAAAGACTAGGAGTGGTGAGACAGTTCTGCTCAAGATCCTTTGGTCTAACCACGAGACCGAGGAAGCTACATGGGAGCCAGAGGAGGCTATGAAAGAGCGTTACCATTTCCTTTTTGATCAGGTATGTATAGTTACGGGGACATAACCTTGTTTCTTTTAGGGGGGTAGGAGATGATCGCGATGAGTTTTTAAGAGTTTCATACCCTTTTTGTATGTTGTGTCAGTATGTGTGTCGGGATGAGTTGGGTTAGTAACACGTTTTATGTTGAATTTTGTTTTGGTTGTTGAGTCGGGAATGTTATGGGAGTACCTTTGTTTAGTAGTGGTTTGAACTTCGGGGACGAAGTTCCTTTTAAGGAGGGAAGACTGTAATACTCCGTATTTATAAGTCTTGGGGTACTCTATCGAGTAGGCCTTACTCTATCGAGTAAGGGTAAGTTGCGTTTTAGAAAAGTTTCTGACCTGTTGGGTACTCGATCGAGTAACTAGGGTACTCGATCGAGTACCTCGGGTACTCGATCGAGTGTCCGGTTTTACGGGGAGTTTTCTCGGGTTTTGTTAATTATGCGATTCAGGTATATAAGCTTTGTCGTCATTATTCTAAATCACTTTTGCAAAACCTAAATTACTGTTTAAGAGAGAAAGCAAGCAAGTTCTTCATCCTATTCGCATTATTAGCAATCCCCGGAGTTTGGAAGGTCAGTTCTTAGCGTTGGTTATACCGTTGAGTTCATTGCGTCAAGGGTAAGATCTATGTACCCTTTTTATTGTCTTTCCTTTATGTTGGTTAAACCCTAATTAAGGGATTTGGGGGTTTATGTGTAGTATGTGATTGGGTAGCATTTATGTGTTGTATGATAAGAGGAGGTTTCATAGAGGAGGCTTTTTGATACAGCAGTAGAGACCGTCTGACAGTGTGCTTTCCAGGTAAGATTTCCTACTCAGTATTAGTCCCATAATGGGATATTGATTGATGTGTTGTGATTGGTTGTTTGATATAGTAATTGTATTGTGATTGTGGTTGTGATCGTTGTCTATGGTTCGCGAGGCGTGGCCTCGGCTGAGTGAGGTCACTTGCGGGAGTGGCTTCACGCCCTAGTTTTGCCTTCTGTGGAACCCGCCACAGAAGGGATGCGCACATTAATGGACAGGGTTATCGCTCACTATGTGGAGCGGGGATTTGGTGGGTACGGCTGCGGTCCCCCACTAGCAGGGCTGGTCCAGTGGACAGTCATTGATTGAGATGATTGGATTTGGCGTGATTGTGTGTGTATGACAGTTAAGCTGTCTGTTTACGTTATTGTTAATATATATTGAATTGTGTGATTAGTACTGACCCCGGTGTTGTTTTGTAAACCTGCGGTGATCCATTCGGGGATGGTGAGCGGATATTGAGCAGGTATTGAGATGAGTACTGGGATAGCAGGGATGGCCACGACATGATGATAAGAGTCTTCCGCTGTAGCTTATTAGTTTATTTACATTTCAGCTAGAACAGTTAGTTTGAGAACATGTATTACACATTTGGTTTGGTTTTGAGAATTGTAACTCTTCGCTAAGTATTTATATTTAAACGTTGTTTCTTCATTGTTTATTTGATTATCATTGCCTCGGGTAACCGAGATGGTAATGTCTTCATACCTGAGTGGTCCTGGTAAGGCACTTGGAGTATGGGGTGTTACAGTTATTGTAACACCCCCATTTATTGAGGAGCCTTTAGCAAGACATTCCCAAATAAATAGGACGGTTACCATATCCGTTTCCCGAGGTAGTGAATAATAAAGTACAACAAACCAAAGTACTTTAATTAAAACTTTAGCGATTACATGTTTATTACAAATTAACCAACTAAAATTAATATAAAATAAGATACAACTTATGATAACACAATGATCCATTTAGGATTATCAGCCATACCAATATTATCACAAAATGTTACCGTAATAACTCAAAATATTTGTAGTATCACATTCCTTTCCCCTAAAAATAAACTTCGTCCTCGAAGTTCGGGATATCAAACCACAGGAATAGAAAAACAAATTATTGTAACCTCTCAAAAACACGTAGTACATATAAGACAACTATTATCTGTAACACAATATCAATTGATGAATAATGAATAACGAAAATTTTCGAATTAATAACTCCATTTTTTTATTATTACTTTCGCGTCTATTTCTCACTAACGAAGTCTAATTTAAACATAGATACAATTATTGTGAACATATATGTAGGCTTAGAGCAACAAATTCCGCATATCACTAGACATGTTATTCTATCTCGCATAATTTACAGCATCAAAAAGCCAAGGTAAAAGAAATATGAAATAATTCTTTAGAAATTTTAGCACAACTTACATTTTCAAGGTTATTACTACCACCTTTAACCTCTTCCACTGCTTTAATCAACTTCTCAAATACATACTTGCACCAATCTAAATCTTTGATTTTCGCAACATCTTGGACAACGTTAAGCAGCTTGAAATCTAGGATATGGCTTGTGTTAGGTGCTAAGAATGTGCACATACTGTAGACCACAAACATCCGCTTGAAGTCATCTCCACTCTCAGTTGTTTGCTTTAACCTTTCAGATAACTGGTTCATCTTGATCATCTCTGTTGTGCCTCCTAATCCGAACCTTTGGCGCCATTGTTCTTTTAAAGGTTCTTCTGCTGACTGACTCTTTACAACGACCAATCGGTGTAAATTCCACTTCATTACCTTGCCTAGGTAACATGAAAAAGTCATGAATATCATCCTTTTTCAGAATAAACTCCTTCGTACCAGAAGCTTTGAACAAGAAGCTGTTGTGGTTGAATGCCTGTATCACCCATTTTAATATCCCCTTTGGGAATTCAGTTATTTGCAATTCTAACAGGCCCCCAAAACCAATCTCTTTAACTGCTTGTTTTTGGTCATCTGTGAGATTGTTAATAATTTCGACCAAAGTTGTTCATCGACATTTAACTACAAATTCAACAAGCCTGCAACATAAACTATACATGTTATAGAAAAATAAATAAACAACAACAGCAGCAGCAACAACAACAACAACAACAACAACAACAACAACAACAACAACAACAACAACAACAACAACAACAACAACAACAACAACAACAACAACAACAACAACAACAACAACAACAACAACAACAATTTGTTCATGTAAATCATCTTACAGAAACAACAAATTCACTCACTGTAACATGCGAATAACAGCTAATGTAACAGACACATTGAATAACAGTAACAAACACATTAATTAACAGTCAGAATAAATATTTTACAGATACAATTACACATTGCACTTTCCAACTAGTAACTATAACATACATATTTCTTCAGTATAACATTCTTATCCATTTCTATGACAGTTTACAAAATAGGTTAACCGTGTAAACAAACAACATCAACAGTTCATTAATATAACATACATAATCATTTACTAGAACTTAATGAAGAATAGAAACACTACATACTTTTGTTTCCTTTTAGGCTTTTCAGCGTTCTCAACAATGTCGTCCTTCTCCATATTGTTTCCTTTCAATTCATTACCAACATTCTTCTTCAAAGTCACTTTTAGTTTCTTCGCACTAGTAGTAGGAACTTCATCGTCTACGCTCTTGTTTTTTCTTTTTCCCTTTTTTGTTTTAGGACTTGAATCTGCTATTTTACTCGTTTTCGTCATTATACTTCTTCGATTCCTGCATTTTTTGTTAACATTGCTTCAATTCATCATCATGTATACAATCTACCATTGTTACATACCATTGTTGAAGCAGAAAACGACAAAATAATATCACAACCCTAAAATTAAAATGATAAAACCTATATACATCATGAAAATGAGATTTAAATTTCGAGTATACCTATAATTGAGTGATATCAACGATTATTCTTGAATTTTCAAGCAACTGATGATTTTAATTTTTTTTGATTGTTAAAACGGTGTATTGGTGATGTTTTTGGGGGAAAACGGTTGAGGGATGTTGGAAGAAGAGAGAGAAAGTAAAAAAAATTGAAAATTTTGAAACATCGTGTGTTTTGGACGTTTTGTTCAACTCTGGAGTCTGACGTATGACATGCGACGTGTCGGCATCTTGTGCGTCCATCGTGTTGGATCTGACAGTCTGAAATGATAGGACGGGCTCATTTAAAACCATAGACTCATCGGATCCCTGGCTATATATATATATATATATATATATATATATATATATATATATATATATATATATATATATATATATATATATATATATATATATATATATATATATATATATATATAGATAGATAGATAGATAGATAGATAGATAGATAGATAGATAGATAGAGAGAGAGAGAGAGAGAGAGAGAGAGAGAGAGAGAGAGAGAGAGAGATTTCTATCTTATCCTATGTTTGGGCCAAATTCTCGCGCATTGGGCCAACAAGGAGGTAGGTCCATCAAGACCTATACGGTGGATTTATGTCATATATACATACATACACACACACATATATATATATATATATATATATATATATATATATATATATATATATATATATATATATATATATATATATATATATATATATATATAGAAGAGATCATGTAAGTCCCATATATACATATAAGTCCATAAGTCCTATTATGAGCCATTGGATGGAGGGAGATGGAGGGATGAGATGAACCCACCAAAAGTCATTATAGAAACTAATTAACACACTTTACTAATCCACCCTAATTAACCACTAATTTACTATATATTAGTTTTCTACCCACCCATTTCTCTCTCATCTCACACATTTCACTCTTCTCTTCTCTCAAAACCTCAATAAAAAAACCCAAAAAATCCAAATAAATTAAAAACCCAAAAAATCCAAATAAATTAAAAACCCAAAAAATCTAAATAAATAAAAAAAACCCAAAAAATTCAAATAAATAAAAAAACCCAAAAAATAAAAATTCCAAACAAATCAAAACGCCTCTTCCTCATACACCACCACCCCAACCGACACCACCACTCACCACCACCACCGCACCGCGAGTAAGTTAACGTTTTTTTTTTTCCAGATTGTGTGTCTACTTTTTATCGTCTTTTTTTTTTCAGATTTTGTATTAAATTTGTTGTTTGGAGTTGTTTTATTTCTATTTGTTAATATTAATCTAAAATATATTAAAGTTACTATAATTCATATTTTGACATTTCAAAAATCGTCTTGTTTTAAATAATTTTTTCAAATCTCGTCTCGTTAAAATTCGTTGTGTTATATAAATTTATCAGTTTAGTATTTAATTTTCAATGTATATTTAGTTTTTTTTCTCAAATTTCAATGTTTATAACTTCAACCGCTTGTTTTATAAATTATTTAAAATTTCATCTTGTTAAATTCCGTGTTGCTATATAAAATTTTCGGATTTATTTTTAAAACTTCAATGTGTATAACTTCACCGATATTATGTATAACTTCAATCAACATTATGTATAACTTCACTGACATTATGTATAACTTCACTGACATTATGTATAACTTTAATTTACATTATGTACAACTTCACCGATATTATGTATAACTTCAATGAACATTATGTATAACTTCACTGATATTATATATAACTCCACTGACATAATGTATAACTCCACTGACATAATGTATAACTTCACTGACATTATGTATAACTTTAACTTACATTATGTACAACAATGACATTGTGTTAGTTTCAAATCTGAATTACATTTGGACAAAAGTTATACTATTATGGATTAAAGTTACATAATTTTGGACTAAAGTTATACAAAAAAGGACTAAAGTTATACAGAAAACGACTAAAGTTATACTATTATGGACTAAAGTTACACAATTTTGGACTAAAGTTATACAAAAAAGGAATAAAGTTATACTATTATGGACTAAAATTATACAAAAGATGACTAAAGTTATACTATTATTGACTAAAGTTACACAATTTTGGAGTAAAGTTATAGAGAAAAGGACTAAAGTTATACTATACGTAAATTTACATGACAAGTTTTATATAAATTGTCATACTGTAATTGTGCAACTTTAGTCTAAATAAAAAGGAGAAATGAGAAGAATAAGAGATTTAATATTATAAATTTATAACTTTAACCCATAATGATATAACTTTTATCCTAAATATTGTAACTTTAATATTTAAAGGGTACAACTTTTGTCAAAAATTGTATAACTTTAGTCCATAATAGTATAACTTCAGTCATTTTATGTATAACTTTAGTACAAATTTGTATAACTTTAGTCCAAAATTGTATAACTTACACAAATTTGTCAGTGAAGTTGTATAGTATAACTTCAGTCATTTTTTGTATAACTTTAGTCCAAATTTGTATAACTTTAGTCCAAATTTGTATAACTTTAGTCCAAAATTGTATAACTTTAGGAATATAAATTCAGATTTAAAACCAACACAATAAAACTTTAGTCATAATTAGTGCAACTTTCATCACAAGTAGTGTAACTAGTCATTTAGTCCAAGTTCACGTAACTTTAATGTTTGAAGTGTATAGCTTTAGTCGTAAGTAGTGTAACTTTAGTAGCAGATAGTATAACTTTAGTTGTATTTACATATAGTTTTGAAAATTCAAAATAAAAAATGTGATGAAAGTTGAGAAGAAGAAAACTAGATCTGAAAACTAATAATAATAAAAAAAAACCAAATAACAATAACAAAAAAAACACCATAATAACAAAAACCAAAAAAACCCATAATAACAAAAAACCGTTAATCTAACAAAAAAACCAGTTAATCTAACAAAAAAAACCAAATATAAACAAAAAACCAAATAACAATAACAAAAAAAAAACCAAATAACAAAATCATGATTCATCAAAAAAAATTAACAATGAAATACAATATAATAACAATAATTGAAATAAAAAACGTCAGATCTAAACATTTAAATTTGAAAAATTTATATATCGTGTGTATAACTTTAATGCACGCCATGTATAACTTAAATAGAGAAGATGTATAACTTTAGTCCAAAATTTATGTAACTTCAATTTATACTGTATAACTTTTGACATTAACAGCATAACTCTATTTTGATTATTGTATAACTTTAGCCCAAAATATGAAACTTAAAAAAAAAAAACTTGAAAAATAACAAATACTCGTACAAAACAACAAAGATCAAAAAATAGAAAATACAATACAATAACAAATAAACAAAAGTAAATATGAAAAAATGACAAAAAAACAAAAGTAAATCTGAAAACATTTCGAAATCTAACAAAAACAAAACCAACAATACTGAAAAAAGTAGATCTGGGAAAAAAAATCAAACTTAAAAAAAAAAGAAAGACAAATCCGAAATCAAATGAAAAAAAAAGTAAATCTGAAACGACATAAACAAAACCGATTCACGAATAGATATGAAAACAAATAATAAAAAAAAAAACATTAACAAAAATTCCAAATAACAAGACGATTTTTTAAACGAACAAACCACAAAAAGAAAAAATAAATAAAACAGAAAAATCAAAATCGAAATCAGCGAACTCAAACTTCACTTTTGGCAATCAAAGACACAAATCGAAATCAGCTGAAAACAAAAGAAACAAAAAAAAATTAACAAGCAAAAAAACAAATCGAAAACAAATTTCATGGTTGTGCTGTTGTTGCGGTGGTGGAGGGAGGAGGGTGGTCGTGGAGAGGAGGGTGACAAATCGAAAACCGGTTTCGTGGCTGTGTTGTTGTTGTTGTTGTTGTTGTTGTTGTTGTATTCGTAGAGTTGTTGCGGTGGTGGAGGGAGGAGGGAGGCAGGTACAAACCCACCAAAGAGGAAGTTCTCGAGATGCTTGCTCAAGTTCAAAACCGTAAGTACGTGGGAGTCCAAATGCGACCCTATCTCCCTACCCTAAACGGATACTTCGTTAAGGAAGGAAGCCAAGAACTCTTTCACGGATTTCCCGAACCTTGGCACTATCTCGAGAGGAAGCTAGCCGGAATCGAGATCTTTCACGATTGCTACTTCATCCCTCCAGAAACGGTTCCTACCGTCAAGCACCTTGCTTAGACGAACAAGCTGTCAGCCTATTGTTTGGAGAGGATCGATTCGTTAGAGCCGCGCAGGATGAGATCATTACCATGATACTTCAAGACGATCACTTCAATCCTACCGCGTTAATCACAGAAACAAACGCGAATCAGCAGAAAGGATGGATAAAATCAATCAAGTAGACCAACAATAAAGGAAGACTCTTCAAGCTCACCACTGGAGAAGGAGAGATGTTCAAAGGAGAACCAGAAGACGATGAATTCGAGTCGGAGTCAGAGTCAGAGTCTAGAGAAGTCACTAGGGAGTCTCCTCCTGTCGTCATCCCCATTCCCTTTGTTTCTCCTAGCTTAGCCTCGAGTAGTAACAATAGTTCGGGAAATGTCCCAACAACTGTCCCTTTACCGCCATTGACCACAGATCAGATGGCTTCTTTGTTTCAACTTTTCTCAAACTTTAATATGAATAAATCAGGTTCTGCTTACTCTTTGTGTTTTCTTGAGTGCAATTATGTTTACAATGATACTGAGGATGACCAAGACCCAGACTCAATTGAAATACCTCCCTACGTAGCCAAAGAAATACTACAGGAAGGGGAAGGGGGACCAGTAATAGAGGACACCGAACCCATCAATGTAGGAACCGAACTAGAACCCCAAGAACTTAGGATAGGGACTACCTTGAGCTCTACCGAAAGGGCCGACTTCATAGACCTCCTACACGAGTTCAAAGACGTCTTCACATGGTCCTACAAAGACATGCCAGGGATCGACAGGGATATCGCCGAGCATAGAATTCCGATTAAGCCAGGTTTCAAGCCTGTAAAACAGAAACTTCGCCGAATGAGAACGGAACGGGCTCTCAAGATTTAGGAAGAAGTCGATAAGAAATTCAAAGCCGGGTTCATCAAAGTTTCCGAGTATTCTGACTGGGTAGCCAACATAGTACCTGTACCCAAAAAGGATGGGAGAATCCGTGTTTGTGTTGATTTTAGGGACTTAAACAAAGCAAGTCTTAAAGATGACTTCCCTCTACCACATATCGACATATTGGTGGACAATACTGCAGACCACGCATTACTATCCTTCATGGATGGGTATGCGGGCTATAACCAAATCAAAATGGCCATAGAAGACATGCATAAGACCGCTTTTGTCACTCAATGAGGAAGCTATTGCTATACGGTAATGCCGTTTGGGTTAATCAACGCCGAAGCTACATATCAACGCACCGCAACTACACTATTACATGACATGATGCACAAGGAAGTTGTGGTATACATAGACGACATGATTGTCAAGTCCAAAGACAGAGAGGGGCATATTGCGAACCTTCGCAAATTTTTCGCAAGGCTACGAAAGTCCAATATGAGGCTCAATCCTCAGAAGTGCGCATTCGGAGTAACATCTGGCAACCTCCTGGGATACGTCGTTAGCCAACGAGGTATAGAAATAGACCCTTCCAAAATCAAAGCTCTGATCGAAATGCCGCAACCTCAAACTGAAAAAGAAGTCAGAGGATTCCTGGGAAAAGTGCAATATATAAGTCGATTCATATCGAAACTCACCATGATTTGCGAACCTATCTTCAAGAAGCTCAAGAAAACGGACCACGCCATGTGGGATGATGATTGTCGAAAGGCATTTGACCGAATCAAACAGATATTGGCTAAACCACCAGTGCTCATGCTACCTCAACGAGATCAACCTCTTGGTTTGTATCTCACAGTAACCGAAACAGCCATGGGTGCCATGCTAGCTCAAACTGTAGGAAGTAAAGAAAGGGCTATCTACTACCTTAGTAAGAAGTTCTTGGAGTACGAGTGCAAATACTCACAACTCGAAAAGACATGCCTCGCTCTTGTGTGGGCAACGAAGAAGCTATGCCATTACATGCTTAGCTACTCCGTCAAAATATACACCAAAATGGATCCAGTCAAATACCTCTTCGAAAAACCAGTCCTCAACGGACGCCTAGCAAGATGGACTTTGATGCTCTCAGAGTTCGATCTCAAGTACGTGCCTCTGAAAGTAATAAAAGGACGTGCCGTCGCCGAATTCTTCGCTGAGAATCCCATCAATGATGAACAAACAATAGACACTTGGTCATTTCCAGACGAGGATATACTCCAAACTGATGTAGACTCCTGGGACCTTTACTTTGATGGAGCATCAAACTTAAGAGGATTTGGAATAGGAGTGTTGCTCATTTCTCCTGAAGGTGAGAATACACCAATTTCTTTCAAACTCGACTTCGAGGTGACAAACAATGCTGCAGAATATGAAGCTTGTCTCATTGGACTACAAGCGGCAATGAGCTTAGGCATTAAAAACCTCCGAGTACATGGGGATTCATCCCTGATCATCAACCAAGTTACGGGATCTTGGAAAATCCGAAGCGAAAGCCTAGCACCCTATCAAGCCAGAATAGACCAAGTTGCCCAATTCTTTTATCACGTGACATATCTACACCTACCTCGGGAAGAAAATCAATTTGCGGATGCTCTTGCAAAACTCGCATCTTTGATTAATATGCCAGATGACATGGTGGAAATGCCTTTATGTATCGAACGACGATCAGAGCCGGCTTATGTCCACCAAATCATCGATGAAGAGGAAATCGCACAGGAACCCTGGTTCCAAGCAATCCTAAATTTCAAGCTCAACGGTACCTATCCACCGGATATGGAAAAGAGGGGAAAACGTGCTATACGCCTACTAGCTTCCCAATACGTTCTCATGGGAGGAGAGTTATACAAAAGAACGCCTCTTGGCGTAATCCTACGTTGCCTTGATCATTCACACGCACGGAAAGTGATGGAAGAAGTCCACGATGGAGAATGCGGTCCTCACATGAGTGGGCCCATGACGGCAAAGAAAATCACACGTTTGGGGTATTATTGGACAACAATGGAATCCGATTGCATCAAATACGTAAGACATTGCCACAATTGCCAAATCTTCGGGAATGTACAACATGTCCCTCCTTCATTGCTCTACACAATGACATCTCCTTGGCCTTTTTCTGCCTGGGGAATCGACATAATCAGGAAGATAACTCCAGCCGGAACAGGAGGTCACTGTTTCATCCTAGTGGCAATTGACTATTTCACCAAATGGGTAGAAGCGGCTTCCTACACTAGTCTCACCGCTAAAAACGTGGAAACGTTTATACAAAACAACATCATCTGTCGATACGGTTGCCCACATGAGATCATTGGTGATAATAGATCACATTTCCAAGCTGAGATTGAGCAATTGCTAGCCAAGTACAAAATTAGGCATCACCACTCTTTGCCATATAGATCACAGACTAATGGCGCGGTAGAGGCAGCAAACAAGAACGTTGTCACAATTCTCAAGAAAATGATTGACAACTATCGAGATTGGCCAAGCAAGATACCCTTTGCTTTGTGGGGATATCACACATCTGTTAGGACGCCCACTGGGGCTACCCCTTTTTATTTGACTTACGGCATGGAAGCTGTACAACCAGTCGAGTTAGAGATACCATCCTTGCGTATTTTACTCGAAAGTCAAATCCCAGAAGCCGACTGGAAGAGGGATAGATATGAAGAACTCATCCTCCTGGATGAACGTAGGCTACGCGCCTTGCACAATATCCAAATATATCAAGCACGTATCAAACGTGCTTTCAACAAAAGGGTTAGGCCCAAGAACATCAAAGAAGGAGACTTAGTACTCAAGTCGGTTAGAGCTCTTTTACCTGTCGATCCACGGGGAAAATTCAAACCTAATTGGGCCGGGCCATTTCTAGTCAAATCAATACTTCCAGGGGGTGTGGTTAGGATCACAGACCTAGATGGGAATCAGTTTTCCAACCCGACAAACCTCGACCAACTAAAACGGTACTATGCCTAGAATAGGAACAAAAACGCGCCTCGCGTAACCTCACGTGTCGCTCTTGTGACACTAAATGAACGGCCCCTTGCCAAGCTGAAATAAGCTAATGTCACTCTACTCTTGCATTTTGACAAATTTGTCATCCTCATATCATCAAATAAACTAAACTGCACCTTCAGAGTAAGCAAAAAGCTCATGCTTATTTTCTAAGTTCATTACAAGCTCTTGCTTAGAACAATTATTCTTTTACATTTATTCGAACTACGCGCAAGGGTTTGATTTCATTTTTTTAATGAATACGTAGACAATCCTTCACGGGATACAACCCATTATTTTAAAATGTAAATAGAAGGACATTTGCATTGCATTTGGAATTCGGCAAGAATAATAAATATAAAATCACAACGGTTTCATAACCATTTAATCTTTTTTATTTCATTCTTTTTTCTAAAATAATACGCTACATAATAAAAATGAAAATAGGCTAGGATTCTAAAAACCCCACCTTTTTATTACAACAATAATAATAATAATAGATAATAATAAAGACTTGGGTTATTCCTCTATCTTCCCTTTGCCCTTGTCATTCTTGTCACGACCTCGAGCCGGACGCTCTTGCGCCACTTCGGACCTAATCACCAACGGTCTTTCTGTAACACCCCCATTTATTTAAGGGCCTGGACTAGGACTCCTCAGATAAAGAAGGGTGTTACCATCTCGGAAACCCGAGGCAGTAGATAACAAAGGGAAAGATAAACAGTACTTTAAATTAAAAGTTCACAAATGTTTACAACTGAAATGAAACATGTCTCAAAACTGGAAATAAATTCTGATAGCTAGACGGAAATAAAAGTGGGCTAGCTCTAAGTCAGGTCATCCATGCTCTCTCCCCTGCCAGCACCAACTGTCTCAACAACCTGTCAATCTGCTTCCCAGTAAATGGATCATCACAGGCGTACATGAATACACAGGGTCAACCGCGAGGTTGAGTAGGTAATACGATATAAATAAAGAATGCAATGCTATAATCCTTCATTCTCAACTCCATCACACACATCCCCGGAACGCCCAGCCATACCGATCCCCGGCAGACTATATCAATCGACCGTCGTCGATATACCGGCTAAATGGCCGAGGGACACCAGGGCAAGTCCTGCAGAACCCGCCTGGGCCTTAATCGCAACAATCTCATCTCCTCTAACTCCAACTCCGATGCAAATGCAATGTATGAAACATATGAAATAATAATGCTCAACAAGATAGATAAAATAATCAGATATGTCATATAATCACCGAACATGCCAACTCTTTATAATCGCAAGAACTCAATCTATCAAATCTCCAAGCATCACCGTGGGTACCAAAACATATTTTCTAGTATAAAGAACTCATGGACTTAGGCCCATAAAACAAAATGTTACATTCTACCCTTCTAAAAAGAAAGTTACGTCCCGGAACTTACCTCATGCAAACAAGTGTGGATAGCTTTCCCTCATGGAAGCCTCAGTCTCCCATGTAGCTTCCTCAACATTGTGGTTAGTCCACAAGACTTTCACCAAAGCTGTCTCTCCATTCCTGGTCTTCCTCACTTTCCTGTCCAAAATTTCCTTAGGTGTCTCCAGATAGGACAACTGCTCATCCACCTTGATCACCTCAGGACTCAACACATGTGATGGATCGCTCAAGTACCTCCGCAACTGGGAAACATGAAAAACATTGTGAACTCTGGCTAACGCTGGTGGCAAAGCTAAACGGTATGCCACCTCTCCAACTCTGTCCAAAATCTCATAAGGTCCGATGAATTTCTGACTCAGCTTTCCTCGCTTCCCGAACCTCATAACTCCCTTCATCGGCGACACTTTGAGTAGTACCTTTTCCCCCACCTCGAAAGAAATGTCACTTCTCCTAGTGTCAGCATAGCTCTTCTGTCTGTCCTGGGAAGCTCTCATCTTTTGCCTAATATTTTAAATAACTCGGTAATTAAATTAACTAATTAAGAATACGACAAATTAACGAATTATAACGATTAAACCTACGACAAAACCGTTTCAAAACTAAAACAAATCGTCATCACCACCGTCCCTTCACACGGACTCCCACGCTCCCACACGCCGCCTCTAGCCCGTGTCAGCCACCAGCCCAAACCCCCAGTTTGACCTAGCCACCAACGACTGCCCCCAACAGGGTCAACTGTTGCCGGCGAGTCAAACCAGGGCCGTCGTTTGGCCTGGTTCACCACCGTGCCTCACCAACCGCCCCCTGTTCTCGACTTACAACCACCGCAACCATCACCTATCCCCTGCCAAACCACCACAGCCCTGCTCGCCGTCAGACAACGCACCCAGATGCCGTGGTGCCGCCGTTTCAACCTCCCCTGAGTCCACGGTGGCACCACCCCAAACCTAACGCTCTAAACCCGCCTGAAAACCCATATTTTAACCCGTTGCTACCCTATGTCGATGCCGCCTTTCCCTGCCACTACGACCGCCTAAAACCTCTCTAACAACCACCAACACACTCGACACATACCACACGACTCCCTTACCCCGTCAACGACCACCAGCATCGCCTCCCTAAGACACACAACAACAACCAGAACCCGACAGACAAAACGAAAACAGAAGGGAAGGTTTGCACTCATACCTTTTCTGCCACCACAACAGCCACCAAGGTCGCCTACGGACGTCGACAACCACCTTAAAGTCTTCCTTGCTGCGCCGTCAACACCCACACTCACTCTCTCTCTCTCTCGATTTGCGTGAAGGTTGAGGTTGATGTTGATGAAATGAGGGAGGCGGGTGAGGGAGTAGGGTTTTGTAGTGTTAGGGTAAATTTAGGTTAAAACATGATGTTGGGTGTTGGGTTAATTGGGTTAAACATGTTATTGGGTAAACTCAAATGGGTCGAGGGTAAATGGGTTAGCTCACATCTCGAATTCCATATAACCCGTCTCAATTAACTTACGAAACAACTCGATCTTACGATACAACACGAGTCAAGTAAAATAACTTACGTAATTCTCGACTAAACAATTAACCCGACTTAAATAGTAATATAAAATACGGAGTATTACACTTTCTCGAGGCCTAGCCCTACCATTCTTGCCAATCACCATCTCCACGGCAGGAGAGGTCTTCGGTTTCTTCGAAGTATGAACAACTCGAAACCCGACTTCTTCCTCTCCCTCAGTCAAATGCTTCTCTTTCTCTTTCTCCACCTCGCGCACCTTGTATTCAACCGGCTCGCACTTCCTCAACCTCTCGCGTTCTTCCGGAGTAGTAGCTTTCCTCCATCGCAGATAAGAATCCGACACCCATAAGGCATTAGCAGAAGAGTTCAAGAACCACATGTTCCTTTGGGCCCATTTGATGGCCCACTCCCTTCGGCTCTCTGTAGTAAGCGCCACGGCAGTCTGCGGGATGGTATCAAGCTTCGGGATCGTCTGCTTTAGTCCAACCTATCTCATCAGCCTTTCCGGGAAGATGCACACCATGAATTCCAAGCCAGGAATGCGCACAGATCGGGTAGGATCCAAAGAAGACTCTCCAGTGACAGATTTGAGGTGCCACCATGGTACAATCCACCTAATCAAGGGGCCATCATCACTCTTCAGTTTGTTCTCCCAATAATTACAGACTCGGGTGAAATCCACCATGTAAAGCCTGGTCCTCATTGCAATCGAACGAGCATGATAAGAAGGAACATGAACTGGGGGCTCGATCAATCGAAGCAGTTCCATAAGCCACACCTACCAAAAGCGGGTATCAGACATCAAAAAAAAAAAAAAAAGAAAAAAAAAACACGAAAAAAAAGAAAAAAAGGAAGATGTTCTTTTACCTGCAAAATAACGGGACTTCCCAAGTACGGTAGGTCATGATTGGCTTTCCTATTATCCAAACCCAACAAGATCTCTCCTAAGCATAAACAAGCTGGGCTCCTGCACAGCTCCATTTGCTCAACTAGGCCCAAAAGACGAGGATCACCTCTCAAGTCTTCATCAACATGCTCTTGGAAGACATACACATGCAACAAGCAAAATCCAAATGCCCTTCGTCTAGCAACATAAGAAACGGTGGGGTCGGCCCTGTTAATAAATCGGTCAATGAAGTCCAACATTCGCACTCCTTTCGAGGTCACTAGACGGTCCACCTCAAGTCTTGTTAATCCAAGCAAATCTCTAAATTTGCTTTTATACCCTTGCAAAGTAGAAGGAATGGCAGGCAAGTGTTAAGGGTCCCACCTACCAATCGCAGCAATTTCTTCAGGAAATGGGCAAATATCGCCTCCAGGGAACGCAAAAACATGATAATTCGGGTCCAGGTAATCAAGACAAGCATCCAAGAATGGTTTGACAACCTTGATAAGCTTCAAGCTCAACAATGATCCAAGATTATAGGCGCCCATGTCATACTTCTCCATGTTGGAAAACTCATTAGTCCACTCTTTTAGGCGAATCTCCAAACTATTCATGATGAGTGGTTATATTGAGGATTTTATGTAATAAGACGGAGAAGAAATGGAAGAATTATGTGAATAAAAGCCCTATCGACGTCTCTATTTATACTAATTTCTGTTTCGAAAAATCGCGGAGCAGAGACACACACTGGGAACAAAGCGCACTGCGCGCCTCTTCAAAGGGATGCAGCTCATGCTGCGCCTCTTCCTCAGCTAAACTTCTGTGATTTTCCGCGTTGGATCTTTCCTAAATTCCGTGACGAATAATTTCCTATTCCTACGGGTTATTGTTTTGGTAAATATGTGGAAATTACCATATTTCGTGTTTCCTAATTCCGTGGGCACGCATCTCGAGGTGATATCAACATTTTCGTCATTTTACCACACTTGTACTTTTTCATTTGAAGAAATAATTTTCAATTCCAATTTAATTCATTTCAAAATTTATATATTTATTTCATTTATATATTTCTTTTATGTCTTTTTAATCATTTCATTTCTAACTTATAGGGTTCTATTTTACTTTTTTTAGGGGGTAACCCTCCCTACCGTCCGATCACATTTCCGGCAAAATTTTTGCATTTTTGCATTTACTTTTTGCGTTTTTGCATTCTCTTGAGTCGTTCGTGTTGCGATAATTTAGGCCATATGTATATACAAATGTATGCTTTGTGTGATTTCTATGTAAATTTCGGTAGCATGACGGCGTAAACCGTCATCTTCCAAACCTGTTCAAAGCTAACCTGCAGGTACAAGCAACGCAACCCAGCAGCAAAGGCACTTAGGCCGTCATATATACAACCAAAAAGGGAAATGTACAGCAAACTGGGGGCTCGAGCCCCAAGCAAAGTCCAAAATATCCAAAATAAAGGTCCAAAATGTACAGATAAGCAAAATACAAACAAAAACAAAACAAAACTACTGCCGGTCGCCCTCCAGCTCCGCAACCCTTGCCGCGAGAGCAGCAACCTCGGCGTCCCAAACCTCAAGCTCCCTCAACAAGCGAGCTGTCTCCTCCCGAGACTGGGCCAACTCTCGCTCCAGCTCACGGTCCCTCTGTAAACAACAAAATTGGCTCATGTCAATCATTTCAAGCAATCACAAGGAAAATCAAAATAAAAAATGGAATGGACACAAGGTTCATACCTGACGACCTCGACCGCCGACAAGTGCCTCGACGGCAGTGGCTCGCAGCCGGTTGGCCACCCTCCATAATGCCACAAACCGAGACGGCGCAACCTGCATTTTCAAGAAGAAGTTCTCAATAATCGAATAAGTTCAATCAAATGTGTTCTTACACAAAAATTATGCAAATTAGAGGCTCACCCTCCGAATCAGATGCTGCCAGTCGTCCAGGCCAGCATCCGTCACAGCCACGTCAAAGTCACGTAGCTCGGAGATCATCGTCCTCCCGGTCGCGTCAGTGTACTTGAGGGTCTCGGGGTACTCTGGGGGCTCGATGCCCGCCGCCTCAACCTCCTGCAAAGTCAAATGTTTCCCATTAATCGATGATCTTTCATCGTACTCTCAAAATCAAGTAAATAAGGAGAGAAAATATGGTCACCACAACCAGCCAGTACGCCAACCTCCTTAGAGGAACGCCGAGTAGTCTTCTCCAGGAAAAAGGTGGGCGTCACCATCAACGCCAGCCAAGTCAGCCTCCCTCTCAGCCTCAGAAGGCTCCCTGAACATTGTCCTAGGAGGATCGATGGGAACCGTCAACACATCCCGAGAGCACTGACGAGCCAAGCGCTCGCCCAAGTACCACACAGGACCCATCGACGTCCTCAACAGCAGCCGGCTTGAGCTCCTAGGACGAAGGACCTCAACCATAAAAGGAGGCGCTCCAGCGTACTCCGCCCAAGGCCTAGGCAGCCACTGGGACAAGACAAACAAGGAATCATTGTTATGATCGATTAAAAGTAATGAAGAAGCAAAATGAATATAAGTGAGATGCTCACGCTGTCTAGCTGAAGAGCGTTCACGTCCCGCCGGTAAACACCGTGAGAGGAACGCTTGCTCCTCGTCCTGCACATCACCCAATCCCTCACGACGGGATATGCTCTATCCAGCGGCTCCGTCCTGTTGGGCGAGAGGCTCGGAAAGTAGGAGTACACCCACGCCTCTAAAGCAAGATAGTCAATATCGATCTTCCGTAATTTGATAAGAAAAAGAATCGATTTTAGTCTAAATGAAGGTTCAAACCTCTAGCAGTAGTCCAGGTCCTACAGCACCAGGAGAAGTCCCCTTCTTCATCAACTCTAGGCGAACCATGGCCCTCATGAAGCGGATGAGGAGCGCAAAACCAGCAGTGACCCAGTCCCAACGCCCAGGGAGCTCAGGTCAGAAAGGAAGGGAAGAAGCTTCGTCGACAGCCTCTCTCCCTTGTCTCCGAGATAAATCGAAGACAGAAACCACCAAAGCCACAAGCGGGCCCTCTGCTCAGCAGTACAGGGAGGAGGAGCCGTCTCTCTCCCGTCAAACGTCACCAGCGCCGGGGTCTTCCCCGCAAAGTAGTCTCGGACATAGGAACTGGGCACCAAACCAGGCACTGTAACAGCCTTCGGCGACAAGTTCCAGCCGATCAACCTCCTAGCCTCGGCCGAGTTCACCCTCATGGCAGTCTCCGGCCACTCCACAGCCTTAGTCCCACACGGCAGACCAGAAATCATGCCGTAGTCCTCCAGAGTGACTCCCACCTCACCAAAAGGCATGTGAAAAGTGGAAGTCGTGTCCCATAATTGGTCCAAGAAAGCACGGACCAGGCTAAGGTTAGACCGCAGCTTCCTCTTCGCGATATCCCTCCAAGCCTGCACCAAGGCACCAAACTCTCCACGCTCGATCATGGCGCGCTCCTCCGCCGACAGCCGCTCGTAGCACTCCATCGCTGTCGTGTAACCCGAGAACGACCTGATGTTCCCAGCCTCCTATTGTGATTTGAAACAAAAGCTATCTTTAGTTTTTAATGAAAATTGGAAAAGATATGAGCAAATGAAATGAAAGAAGGTGAGTGATGAGTAATGAATTCAAAAATAGCAAACTCTTCACAGGTGACCATCTGCAGCCCAAAGCAGGTGCCTACTCTCCCAGGTCTTAGCCCATGTGGGAGCTCCCCTCAGCTGACGACCTCCTCGTCCAACGTTGCCCCGCTTCGGGGCCTCCTCCTACTCAAAAGCCTCCTCCTCACAGACCTCGTCCCTAGCAGCCATCACCGCGGCGGTGAAAGCCTTCTCCAAAGCCTCCTCGATAACAACAGCGTCTATCTCCATGTGAGCCCTCCCAGAAGTAGAAGCCTCATCACCTGCGATATTAAAGCAAATTTAGGCCGCATCACGTGACGACGAGTCTTGGTTAAGGGATTTTCGAGCCTTCAGAAGCCCTGAAATCGCTCCTTTCTCGCCATGTTTGGCCATATTCTCATAAACCCGATCACTCATATGGTAATTAGGGTCAAGTCAAGCCTAATTTGAAGCCTAGTTCCGGATTCGAGTCGAAAGTTCGGCAGCATTTCGTTATAACGGCGATTATGCCCTAGAAAAGTGTCCTGAAAAATCCGTCACAAACCAAAATTCCAAGATGGTAGGAAGTTTACCCATCATCCAAGGATTCCGAATATCAAGTTTCATCGCAAATGGGCAATCCTAAGGCTATTTTCGAGGCAATTTGCGGTCTAGCTGTGAAACCGTCTCAATTTCATTCAAATGCTCAAAACTCAACGAAAATTCGAAACAAATACATGGTTATGTTCCTTATAACACCAATTATCCATTTCTAATGTCAATTTTACAAGGCAAATGCATTTGGGGGAAAAGCCCCAAATTTTTGAATTAATTGGGTTTAAAACCCTAATTTTTTCGACCTAAATTGAGCAAATATAGAAGTTTAATGCAAGAATGAGACACATACCTCGATTATTCATGATTAATGCAAGCTTTTGGATCGAATCTTGGCGGAAATGGTTAAGATTTGAGAGAGAAAAGGATGATTTGTGTTTCGAACAAATGATCGCAAACCCTCTGTTTATCGCGTTTTTACGCCGAAAATACACCCTTGGGAACAGACGCAGCAGGCGCTGCGCCTATTCCAAGAGATGCAGCTCTTGCTGCGCCTCTTCCTGGTGTTCCCTCCATACGAGTTCTCAAAAATTCGTTATGGGTTCGTTATTTGTGGGCCCATCTTTGGTGCGCCTCTTCCCCAATGCTATTTTATCTTTTTGGTCCCTTCAACGATTATCTTTCGTTCCGGCCCGTATTTCTAAGCCAACAGCAGACTATTATACGTTATTTATCGCTTCCAAGACCTTGCCTGTCAGAACGAGCAGATATTCCTTCACAGGTGTTTCGACACGCCTTCATTATATTTCCCCCAGCGAGAGTACACGGATAGACTTTCCCTCTCGAGACATGGAGATTAGTTCCCGATTATGTTCCTCAACGAGAGTTCACGACCGACAATCACTTCCTCTCGAGACATGGAGATCAACATCGACCCCGAATTCTTCCGAAGTTTGTTTGAAGCTGAACACAAGCATATTTCTCCCAGCGGTTCCAGACTGTGTCCTGCTGTCTTTCATTATTTCCTTATAATCCTTCAGACACCAATTCATCTTCAGGCCCAAGAGTTTCGCCGAAGCATCTTCAGTCCCGTTTCGTTCAGAAGTCTCGGATATGGTCTCTACTTATGGCTGGCGAGCCTCCTGACGTAGTCTAATGGACTTTAAACGACCCTCCCCAATAGTCGACAGACTCTAAAATGTTCCCGACGACAGGTTCATGGCTCAGACCCCTTGAGCCGCCTCGCGTCGCCATAGTCGTCAGATTGTAATCTTCGATTGACCTGATGGCTATACTTTGACTTTCGCCTTGTCCAAGCCTCAGTCAAAGTGGGGGCTCTGTAGATACCTCATTTCTGCACCTCTCGCAAACTACCCGGTGATGATTGGGCAGCATGTTTGGTACGCGGAACGATTTTTGACAGTTCGTAAGTTTATCGTCAGCAAGTGACTGCTCAAACACTAATGTCTACCTCTTAGTTGTCATCTACTCGCTGATACGGTCGTTTTGTCATTATTTAGAGTACATTTGGAGTCCGGGCCTAAAACCGTCTTCATTTTCTGATAACCGTTAAATCCCGAGTCAGAATGTTCTGGAACGTTCCGGATATTTCTATTCCATATTTTATAATTATTTCATAATCTTTATTCTTTGGTAAACAATTTCCCGTAATGTTCTACAAAATATTAAGGAAAACCAAATTATTCCGTCCTTCCATAACTTAAACACGGAAATCTTTCTTCCGCAGGAGGAAACCACTTAGGAACAGACGCAGCAGGTGTTACGCCTCTTCCAAGAGACGCAGTGACTGCTGCGCCTTTTCCCAGGTCCTTTTCTGCGTATTTCTCGTATCTTTTTCATATCTTTCCGAGATTCACTTCCAAAGTCTCTCCGAAAACCCTAATTTCTTCGCGTGATTAGTATAAATAGGAGCCTTCCCTCCTCATATTTCTCACGCGAGTGTCCGCCCTTGTCTTCTCCCTTTGCATTCTAGACCTTTGTTCTTTACTTTTTGTAATCATATTGTAAGGTTTATGTCGAAGATACTTGTTAAAACCGATTTCTAAAACCTCTTTTAAAAACCTTTTTACGGATTATCAGAAGGCAAACCGTCGAGAAAGGACGCAGCAACTGCTGCGCCTCTTCGAAGGAGCGCAGTACCTGCTGCGCCTCTTCGTGAGGCTGCCGCAGTTCCTGCTTCCTTTCTTCTTCCTTCGTCCTCTTTATTCGTTTTCGTTTGTTTTCGTTAATTCTTCGATACAACACCATAATGATCTCATGTATATTATTTATCACTTATTCACACGTATAATTCATCATTAAATCCGACTTAAATCCCTTATAATCTCATATTTGCTGGTTTTCGTCATTAAATTCAACCCGGATTGTAGGAATTCGATTTGTTCATATCGGGTTTCTGGAATTCGATGTTTGATATATTTTCATCTGTCTTTTGTCGTATTTGTCATTAATTTGTCACATGTAAATAACGTTTTAATCACTTTCATCCGAGTAAGTATATGTTAATTAACCATTAAACTCACCAATTTACATTAACGATTTGCAGTTCCGGCTTCACAGCCAAAACTCACCCTTGGAGCGACGCAAAGAATCGCCGCGCTCTTCCGCAGGGCGCCTCGCTGCGCTGTTCCAGGATGATTTCTGTCTCTGAACTCCGTTGTTGCTTGACCTAGTTTAATTAGCTTATGTATAATTGACTATTACTCGTATTATCGCCTACTGATCTGTTCTTTAATTCTTTTATTCTTTTTTCTCTCAAATTATCCGTTTCAAAGGTATTTTCGACATAAATCAATGAAACCCGATGTAATTATTGTAATTTTTATTGTAATTTTCTATCATTGTAATATTTATCACATTTGTATGATTTATTTACGTGTTTTCACATGTAATTAAGCATTAAATCCCTACTTCGACCCAATTGTATGCTAAATTAATTGTTAACCAACTTAGTCTAATTATTACATGTTAGGATTAAAACTTGGATGTTGCATTGTATGCATATAATCGACGATATATCGAGTATAGATGATGTCCCTAATCATTAGTAGAGGCCGCTATCGAGGCGGACGGGATTAGATGTTCGATCAAAAGAGCTTCCTAATACGTACCCTCACCCCTTACTCCAGATCTCTGTGAACATCTTTGTTCATTAGCATCCACGAGAGTCATTCTAGACATAGAATGCTAAGGGTAACGATTGCTTAGTGTTCATGTCACTACTTTGTCTCTTGACATGACACGAGGTATTCGAACGGTTTCAATTTCCCATAAAAAAATGGTGGCAACTCCACAAAATGCAAACGCTTGTTCTCTCTCCCAAGCGCCCCCGTGGGCCCCCATTGTCCACACACAGCAAGAGGGAGAAGATTCTTTACCTATTGATGATTCTTTTCCTGATGATTCTTTGTTTGCTGTTTTGTCTTCTATTGTTAACCAAGAACCTTGGTATGCAGATATAGCTTATTACGTTGTCAGTGGCAAGCTGCCGCCTGACCTTTCTCATTAGCAGAGGAAGCGTTTGCTGTATAACGCTAAGCAGTATTTCTGGGATGATCCTTATTTTTTTAAGGAATGTGCAGACGGTCTTTACAAACGGTGTATTCCGCAGTGGGAGACCAAAGTATTCCTAGAAGGCTGTCACGCATCCTCTTATGGTGGTCACCACGGTCCATCGCGCACCGTGGCTAAGGTACTTCTGTATGGTTTTTACTGGCCTACTTTGTTTGCTGATGCTAAGGCTTTTGTTTTAGCTTGTGACGCCTAAAACAATCAGGGAATATTTCAAGGAGACATGAGATGCCACAAAATGGTATCTTAGAGGTCGAGGTTTTCGATGTCTGGGGCATTGATTTCCAAGGCCCGTTCCCATCTAGTAAAGGTAACGGGTATATTTTAGTAGCTGTTGATTATGTGTCTAAGTGGGTTGAGACTATTGCTTCACCTCATTGCGTTGCCAAGAGTGTGATAAATATGTTTAAAAAGATCATATTTCCCCGATTTGGTGTCCCTAGGGTCGTCATTAGTGATGGGGGAATGCACTTTAAAGAAAAGAAACTAAATTCCATTCTGTCTAAGGTTGGTGTTCAACATCGGCGTGGTTTGGGGTATCATCCCCAAACTAGTGGTCAGGTCAAGGTCTCTAATCGCGAGATTAAAGAGATCCTATCTAAAGTAGTTTCTAAATAACGGAAGGACTGGAGTCTCAAATTAGAAGACACATTATGGGCTTACAGAACTGCCTTTAAGACATTGATTGGTGCATCACCTTATCGGTTAGTCTACGGGAAATCATCTCATTTACCTGTTGAGTTGGAATGTAAAGCTTGGTGGGCAATTCGTGAACTTAACTTTGATCCTAAATTGTGTGGTCAGAACCATCTTTTGCAGCTAGATGAACTAGAGGAGTGTAGGCTCAACGCCTATGATAGCTCGCGCATTTATAAGGAGAAGTCGAAGAGATGGCATGAAAAAAGAATGTTACCTAGGGAATTTCATGTCGGGCAGAAGGTGTTGCTGTTTAATGCCCGACTACGATTATTTCCTGGCAAGCTGAAGTCCAAGTGGAGTGGTCCTTATACGGTGACAGCAGTCACTAAATTTGGATCCGTTGAGCTAGAAGGTCCCGAGGAAAATCGGTTCAAGGTTATCGGGCAATATGTGAAACACTATCACGAAGCAAATGAAGCTGACAATCGTTTTGAAGTCTTGTACTTTGACGAGCTTGACGCGCCAGTTAATTGATGCCAGAAAGGTCATGCGGGACCTCTTAAACCTGCGCTTTCCGAGAGGCAACCCGGACTGCTTTGTTGTACTCTTGTTAAACTTTTTTTCTTTCCTTTAGCTGTGTGTTAAACTTTAAACGCCAAACTTTGCGTCCTTTGTATTTCCTATGCTTCTTATACGCGTTTTGCAAGTGAAGCAGCTCGATCGAGTGGTTTTTCTACTCGATCGAGCATTTTTGCTAAGATTATTACTTGATCGAGCAAACTGCTATCCTCGATTGAAATGCTGCAAATCACGTTCTCGATCGAATCCCTGTTTTAGCAGCTATTTTCCATCTGATGAGCTTCTGTTAGACTACCTATGACCTCCCATGTTCATGGTCGGTTTGGGGAGGTCCCTCTTTACGCCGTCTTGTAAGTTTTCCAACTCCTGTTATCCTTTTCTTCTTAGTTTGCATTCCGTTCCCTATTTTTGGTACAATGAGGGCATTGTACGATTTGGTTTGGGGAGGTATACATCCATATATGTGTCTTCATGTTTTCTTGCATTTCCATTTGCACGTCTATTCATTTTCGCATGCATCGTTGTTTTAATTCAAAAATCACATAAAATTCAAAAAATTTCACGTTTATTTTGAGTCGGAACGTTTGAACTTTGACGCTACATTGAATCTTTATATCTGCCCTGCACATTCTTGATATATTGTTGGCATGATAATGTGCATAATCTACGATTTTTTGTTTCTCTCTTATCTGAACGAATAGACTTGACTCATGTATTGGCAAGCTACATTACATTCTGAGGTTAGAGCTTTATAAACTAGTGATGTTCATGACCGGTTTCATGTAGGATGTGAGTAGTATTCTCTGTAAGGCATGTAACATCAATTTGAATAAGCATGAATCTGGTCCTCTTAATACCTGTATGCATTCGGTTTGTGGATGGTGACACATGTTAGGAGAGGGAGTTCCCTTTATTCTATTCTACCCATGAGCCTCACATAGCCAAACTGTCCTTTTGTCCTATTAGCTACAGTCTATAATTTTGCCTACCCTAGCCGAGCTAGTGATGAGTAGCCGTTTGGGAAGCTTTACTGCAGTTTGGTTATATATCTGATTTCCGAAATCGGTGGAAGAATTGAAGGGAATAAAAAGAAAAATGTTGTGTAAAAGAAAAAAAAAAGCAATAGAAAAAAGAATTGAAAAAGAAATATGAAAAGAAAGAAAAAATCATATGCGGAAAAATGAAACAATTGTATAGATGATTTTCACTCCCATGTCTTATTTGTATCCTATGGGGAGTTGACAAGTTTACGGAGTATTGTGAGTTGAGTGCATCTAATTTGCACTGTTTTGAATTGTTATATTGACAATTTGGATGCAGTTCACAATTTGGATCCGCTGTTGCTAGCCGGGCTATTAACTCCACATTTCAAAATTCATCTTAGCCCCTTCTTACCCATTACCTCACTTAACCAAATGTAATTCCTCGGCGTGTGTCTTGGTCATTAGATTGGTTGGAATGCATATGTACGGTTCTAGAGATTTTACTCATGTTAACTGCATGCATGTTCTTATAGGTCTAGTTAGGTGAGTGTCTTTACTTCTTCCTATCTTTCACTTATATACTCACTCTGTGCTTAAATTTGAGTTATGAGCGACCCGTGAGAGTCCGATATCTTTGAGTCTTGCAAGGTCGATGGTTCAGTAAGTTTGAAACATTGATTTAATTCGTTTGCATTTATCACTTGCCACTTTGTTAATTGTTGCATTAAACTGGTTTTGGTAGATGATTTGTAGCTGATGCGTTGGTCATGTACCACTATTTGTTCTTAGTTGCATTCATAGTTTGCTTGGGGACAAGCAAAGGTTTAGTTTGGGGAGATTTGATACGTGTATTTTATATAAGGTTTTTACCTCATGTTTACACGCATTTCTGTACTATTTTACATGGCATCTAGCTACAAATACCGCCGAATAGTCTACTTTGGTTTGTCTTGCGTATATTGCAGGTACGGACCGGAAAGAAGATAAATCAAGCCTAAACTCGTCCCATTTGCATACATTTATGGAGAACAAGGAATTGGAGCTCGGAATCCATCACTTTGAAGACGTGTGAGCTGATTTCGGAATGTGTCAAAGTGCGTTATGCGCTATTATAACTCGATCGACCTCTTTTCAGTCGATCGAATGATTTATCTCTTGAAGTTTCACTCGATCGAGTTGTTTTCATACTTGATCGAGAAGGCCATTATAAGAAGTCCTCGATCGAACGGTTTTTCCATTCGATCGAGAGGAATTACTACTTTGTTACTCGATCGAGTAGTTTATTTCCACTCGATCGAGAGGTTTTGTCCGGTAATTATGTTTTTGCCTTATTCCGTATGAGCTTTTGTAATTAGGCTATTGTATTAGGTTTAGGAAGAGGATTTTCGTGTGCTACTTTACGAAGTAGACTGCGTTACTCTTGGTCTCTCTTCCTCACTTATACTCTGCCCTTTACTCTCTTCTATTTTTACTCTAGACTACCCGGATTCGGAACTTGTAATTGGTACATTACTCCTTTTCATTTCTTAATCTTAATCTCCTTTTATTGCTATTTTAATTCTTTCCTTTTCTTACTGCTCTTCATTATTGCTTTTAATTCAATCTCTCTGTTTGCATTATTATCATGTTTAATTTCTATTATCTATGCATTATTGTTGTTGATCCGATGATGATACGTAGCTAATTTCCTTTGCTAAGATTAGGGACTCCATGATTATGAAGGAATAGTAATCGCTTTATTAGGTTTAATGCTTGTGTAGTTTATGTTGTTAATCACTGCATTATACTCCCTTCTATTCCAGATAACCGCCCCATTGTGAAGATGGCACAAGAATTAAGAAAAGTGAGTTTAGACCACACAAAACGGACAATGGGACAGTTATGTGAATAAACGGAAATTGATTTGAATTAAGATCACACAACACTTACCAAAAATGGACAATGGGACATTATTGTGAATAGACGGAAATGGGTAATAGGACGGTTATCTGGAATAGGATGGAGTATTATTTCTGTCTAATTGAGTCGACGCAATTAGTCATTTAATCGTAGTAAACCTTGACCTGGACCGGAAAGTTGGAAAGGGTGAGACTCGTAGCAAACATTAGGGCACCGTAGTGAGGGCAGAAGCTAAGCTATTTGTGCTTTAGGGCGAATTGAGACCGGAAGGAGATATTCACTGCCCCATAGACCATGCTTGCATTGACCTGAGACTTTGATTGCTTGACTGAATGATCATGGTGAACCGACTGTCTTAACTGCTTTCTCCTTATTTGCTTAATCTTTATTCTCTTGCCTTTTTCTCTTCCTTAACCTTTTTAGTTTAGAACAAACAAATTTAAACCCCCAAATTGGTTACCGTGACGGACTTAGTTAAAGCTGACACTTTCCCATCTCCCTGTGGAGATCGACCCGACTTCCCTAGCTATATTAGTTAGAGCCAGTTGGTTATTTTTGATAATCATCTGTGACAAGGATGCATAGTTAATTACTTGTATAGGTCAGACTCATGGTCCAGGTCTCTTCTGAAGGCTTCCACTGCTGTTGACACGTCACATTCCCGTACTGCCACCTTCTCATTGTTGAATCTAGTGTTGTGTTCTCCAATGGTCTCACCAGCTCCCTGGACAATTCTATACAGGTCTTATGCATGCTTTTGCGGCTTTCGGCTGCTTGCGAACTGCTGAGTGAACGCGTTTACCAGGTCGGCAAACGTGGATATTGACCTGTTAGGCAAGCTTACGAACCATCGGAGTGCTGGTCCTGACAGTGTGGATCTAAACCCTTTATACATACAAGCTTCTTTTACTTGTCCTACAGCCGCTACTGTCATCATTTTCTGCTTGTACTGGCTCATGTGGTTAAAGGGATATGTCGTGCCTTCGAAGAGAGGCATGTTTGGATTGGTGAATCCCTTTGGCATGGCAACAATGGATATGGCATCCACGAATGGTGAGTCAGCATAACTGTCGGGTGCCGCCTTCTCGAGTGGAGGCGGTAATCTGGGGACCCTACTCAGCATCTCATTTAGCTCCAGGTACTGCTGGTTGGTCAGGTTTCTGGAATCCTGGATTTGTTTGTCTGTTACCTGCTGACATGGAGTTCTGCTCCCAGGTCCGAAATCTTGAAGGTTCTGGTGCGGCGTGGTAGATAATGAGGTTGAAGTCACGAGCGTTCCTTGATGCCAACTTACCTGCGGGCTACCTGCGGATCCTGCGCCAGGTGTCTGGTTAGTTACCACGAGATTATCAACTGGGAGGTTACCTGGTTTTACTTCCACGCGGCCGGCTGGCTGCCAGCTGTCTGGTGTGAGGTACCCTAACCCTTGTGGGGTTATCCTTTCTTCTATCGAAACTGATGTTAGATCTAGTCTGGTTACCAACTCTGCTGGTATCTGTCGAAGTTGACTCCTGCTGCTTGATGCCCCCTGGGTAAGATCTACTACCGGGGCCCAACCTTTATTCTCTGTGCCTGCTGGTGTGTTGGACTGCTGCTGCAGAAAGTCTATCTGCGCCTAGAGTTCTTTGTCCCTCCTTTTTGCTTCGGCTTCTGCCTTTCTCTGGTTTTCTCGCATATCTTCCACAGCCTTTTGAAGGTTCTCTATGCCACTAAGCAGGGTTTGCGATGGACTGGGTGGTAGAGTAAGGCCTGAACTTGTTGTGCCCCTTCTGATCTAGGTTGGGCCACTACAGCAGGAGTTCTAGGAGGTAGAGTGGCGTTCATCACATATGTGGTTCTTGGGGTGTGTCCGGGGGCCTGAGTTTGTGCCACTGATACTGGATTTCGAACTGGGTTGGGTGGTATCGACGGCTGACCGCTCCTTGACACGGCTGCTGACGTTTGTTTGTCCATTATACGCTTGAGTAATCAACGACTGACGACCACAATTGTCAAACTGTTTTGGTAATTTTCTACCGAATTAGGTTAAGCGAGGTCAATGCGGTCTTACTCGTTGTATGTAGGATGTGTATTTTTGTTTAACGTAAAGGAATTAAGTACGTAAATAAAGGTTGACACGTGAGATTTGGTGACGCGGAAAAGCCAATGTGGGAAACGACCGCGGGAAGGGACGGCACCCTTCCAAGTATTGCACTAGCTTGTTAATAATAGAATCGAGTACAATGGAGGCGGAATGTAAATCTAGCTAGCACAATGTATTATGCGTCTGAGATCTTGAATGCCCTTTCTTTATCACCTCCTTGGCTATTTATAGGGTAGGAACCCTAGATACGTCCTACCTCGTTTATGGTAAGGAATATTATTCCTACCACAACTCTTTCCATAACGAGTCTTCCTCCCCCATTCTCCCTAATCTCCCTGAATTCTTCCTAAGATCTCCCTGAAGGCTTTCCAAAACACGGACTTGTTTTACCATCAGGCCTTCCTATCGTTGCATGCTCCTTGGCCCAACTCCTTAGACGGATGCCACTTGCCTTTGGGCTTCCTGTGATTTGTCCTACCTCCACGGCCCAACTCTTTAAACAGAATTAAGTGGGTTATCCCTTATTAGGCTAAAGTGCGGATTTTAGCCCAAATAATACCCGTCTTAAATTTGAATTTGCGTAATTACATAGACAACAAAAGAACGACAAATGTGATTGGATTTTTGAGTTTTAAGTTTATATATTAGCCATCAGGGAAAGGATTGGTATGTATAAGTTGACCATATCATCATGAGATCTAAAGTTATCGCCGCTTGCTATGCCAATTATGTTTTGAAGTACAAACAGTGACCTAAATTGTTCTCTATATAGTCCAAACGAGCCTATGATCCTCACGCTCTTTTTTTTTTTTTTTTTTTTTGAAGAGCTCATTACTTTTTCTTCTACCCTCTATTAACCTAGGATTATGAGTCAACTAACTAGATTAGAGTAAGATTGACTTTAAAGAGGTAATATAGGTTGGACAAACTCAAACTATAATGCTATATATTCCTTATTAGATTCGCTAAGAGGAGACCTGTTACAGAGTATTTGTTTGAGTGGTATTGAACTAATGATGCCTGCATAGCAAACTTATGTGTCCATGGAAGCAAAATTTTATGTTGAATATTGTGGGGAGGTTACCGTGAAATTTGCAATAATGTGTAAAGGTTTACGTAAAATTTGCAATATTGTGGAGTAATTCACATCGAAAACTGCGTATATGGGTAGAACTTAGGAATTCCAATTCTCTAAATAATGCCGGAAAATACACAGACTTCTTATTAAAGTTGAATGAGTGGTACTTAGTTTCTCAATGTTTCTTTTTGAAACAAGGTGGCATACCCCATAAATATGGATCTTTCACAAAAATATATACAAAACGATAGTCAAAATGATACAAAATGATTACTTTTAGTTTGTTTTGTTTGAATTACTTTAAACTCGATTTAATTTAGTTCAATTAACTTCAATTAGGCTTACCAAATATGTTAAGTTAAGTTAAATTTAATTTAGCAATATTAAGTTCAATTCAACTTAGTTAAATTTATTTTAGTCGATCTAGATAACTTCATTAACTTAACTTAAGTTAAACTAAGTTTATTTCAATGTTTAGTTAAATTCAGTTCATCAATACAACTGCGTTAAGGTCGGTTTATAACTCCACTAAGTTAAGTTCAATTATTTAGCGTCATTAAGTTCATTTCACTTCAACTCAATTTAATTCAGTTTACTTAAGTTAAGTGAAGCTAATTTAAATTAATTAAATTTAGTTATATTTATATTTTGGTAAGGTAATTTAAGTTTGATAAGTCAAATTAAATTAGCTTAAATTAATTTGGTTTTAGTTCAGTGCCTTATTCTTTAATATAACTTGTGTCGTAGATATCATTTAAAAGACTTTACTTGGTGGCCCGTGAATCGCACGAGCATTAAATCTAGTATCTATCTATCTATATTATTAAAGGAAACTTTTTTCAAGCGATTACAGAGAGTCCAATTTTCACGAAATACCGTCGAAAATATATATTACTAGATTTTGTGCCCGTGCGTTACACGGGTTTCAAATTTGTCTTTCCTCTAATTTTTCTGGACCTTTCAATATCATTTTAAATGATACGTAACAGTTGTATTTCAATTACTCAAATAAGGTACTTTGTACCGTTTTCCCAAATTTTCGAAGTTAAATTTTAATCTAAATAACTATGTCAAACAATTGCATGATTATCTCATATATCGTAAAACTAAGACTCATGCTTGTTTACTTGCACATAGTCTTCAAATATATTTTGTAAAACTGAATAAATTACTGCGAAATATTGGAATACGGTATCTTATTAAATTATACATTGATTCATAACGGCCAAATACTAACTAACCTCTTTTTGTATACTAATAGATGTATAAATGAAATTATTGAATAATAGGCAGATTTGAAAACACTCGTTAATATAAATTAACTTAATACTGATTGGATGCAGGAGCGAAAACTATACATGGAGAACATACCTTGGTGCCATGTTTGCTTAAAGAGGTTGCAGGATATTTTTTTCCATAGGTAAGTTTAACATTGAAATTAGTTCTTTTATATAGTGTATTTAGAAGCTATCTATTTCTCTAAGATTAGGAATTTATGAGTTAAAAGATAAGAGTCCACAATTAACGATTATCAATACTTATTAATTTTATATTATATTTTTTTGCATGAGGTAGTGGCCTTGTCACAAATAATGGCCATATATTCACCTAGAACAACCGTTTATTGTGTATAACTTGGACTCTGTTGGTCCGACACTTAAAATTTTTTTTTTGTTTTTTACTATCAAATCAATTTTTAATTTCTACTTTTCTATGCCAGATAATAAAAGAGATAATCTAACATTTCGAACCATTTTAACTGTATTTCAGTTTGATATTTGGTGCAAATGTAGGTAAAGGCTGCAAATTACACAAGGAAGATTGATGACAGTTTTACCATAGTGAAGACGGCAGTGTATGATGAAGAAGAAGCTGCTAATTCTCTAGTATGCTCAAGAGAGTTACCCGTCTTGTAAAATCACTAAAATGTATTCCTCTGTCTCAGCATATAATTTATCTTTGCTTTCTCCTGTGAGGGAGTTTTTTTTAATGAGATTTTAAAACGAAGGTAAATAAACTGCTGCGCAAAAGGGTATTTGGTTTGTTTAGAAATTAATTATTTCGTTTTTACGACCAAACCATGTCAGGATTTTAGCTCCGATGATCTAGTTCCTGACAGTCCAGACAACTTGCTTCTGAAGAATGTGAATCCCTGTTTAACACCTTGTTATTCGAGGATGAAATCTAAGGTACATATTTTGCAATTTTAACCTTTACTCTATATTTTCGTCTCCAAGTCTTAAGGTGTGGCTTTGGCCAAAGTTGCTCATTTACAATTCAACACAGGATTACAACACTGTGAGGTATAATCACGAGTGAAACACAGCTGATCGGAAAATATCAACAAGTTCTGATAACTTTACTATCTCCTCACCAGAGACTGGAACTTTCTGCATGTCTGATGGAAGCAAATACAGGTATCCAAGGCCGATAGATCGTTGTCTTCTTTGATTTTTGCAACCTTCCTCATATTTAGATTTCTTCACAATATTTGCTATTGCTCCCTATCATTATGTATGTAAAAAGGAACAACAATATAATAACAATTTACTGAACATAAACCCGTCATTTATCAACAAACCTTAATTTCTTTTCGTGTAAAAGGGAACCACGAGAACAATTCTAACTACCACGTTAATATAAAAATTATAAAATGTATTTCCCTTTTATTTCCGTCACTAACCAATAATTTTCCGATTAACAAATACTATATTATCTAGGCACTAAATTAAATTCTAATACAAAACCAAATATTGAGTTCTCAACTCATTGACATCAACAACTAATCTCCGACCATATGAAACATAGAAGCAGCAAAACGAGAGACGATCATTCAAAGGCCCATTGGTTCTCCTTTCGAATCTCCTCTTCTTCTTCCGGGGTGAATTCGTTTGTAATGTTGAATATTGCAGGGGACGTCACTGTGAGTCGAGGTTGAACGGGTTTGAATTGCAGGTCTGGTGATGACGATGGATGAAGACGATGGGTAATGGTGAGTGTGGTGGTTTAATGGTTGGTGGTTTGTAGTGGAGGTGATGATGGAGCATGGTTGATGCTGATGAGTTTACAGGGGAAGATGGAAGTATGGGGTAAAAAGCAAAGAAGGTACGTAAGCTAAGTTGATGCATGGTGTATATGTATACCTACTTTGTAATTAGTGTTTTAGTTCTTAACTAATTCAAATAGAAAATAGATCTTTTGTCAGTTGTGATTAATTATAATATAATTATTATATCTTCTTCATTATCTGTTTGGCTGAATTTATATCTTTTCGTACATATTAATATTTAAACTATATAGGTGTTTTACAAAAGTTGGAGACTCTAGAATTGCCTGAAAAAAACCTCTTTTATATATATACTAGATTTAATGCCCGTGCGATGCACGGGCCACCTTGTAGAATCTTTTGTAATATTTTAGTTTATTGTAATCAAATATTTTAAACGCGAGATCAAATGCATAGTTAACCGGTTTTATCACACGGCAAAGAAGAGTCGGTTTAGTTTAACTCACTTTTACCATAACTAATTGGAATATCTAACAAATCTTTCCTATTCAACTTATTACTGCGTGTTCTTAGGACACACGCTAAAAAAATCGCAAACTTGTAAAACAAAACTTATAATCAGATGCTTGGTAAATAAAACAAAAAAACTAAAAATAAAACTTTAAACCGTGTTTCAAAGTTTGTAGTCTGGTATGACAGTAAACAAAAGAAAAATCATCAAAATTAGACATAATACAACCCATATACGGAGTATTACATACTACTAATCCAGTAATCGTTAGCTTAAAAGTTTGTTTGTCCAAAAATTCGACATTGACCAATATAATGAAGTTTCTCATTGCTAGGTATTAAAAAAATATGAATCATACTAATCATGAATATCTTTGTACACAGATAATCGCTCCCTCCCTATCGATCATTTGTTTACATTTTTTTTATCTTTATAAAAGATTGAAAGATATTTTAATTATAGGTGAATAAAAATAGAATTAAGGGAGTATAAAATGACAATGTACAGTAAAAACCATGCAAATACTCAATAATTCCATGCAATATGAACGTAATTGCGCTGCAAAAGACAATTCTTTGATAAGAAAAACGAAATAAATAGATCAATAGTAAATACCAATGTCAATACTAATACTCCTATTATGCTAAGTTTTAGCGAGAAAATTGCTAGCAGTAACAAATATAATAAGACTCTAAAAAATGGAACAACTATAAAGTTAAAATATTAAACATCACAAAAGAGCTACAAACGTGTAGTTAAGGACGCAATTTATGTAAGAATTATCATATTAATTCTCTATTATGTGGACCTAATTACTGACGTCAGTTACTCTAATAGATAATAGCTAAATATGATGTTTCGGGTTTTTAGTCGGAGTAATAGACTAAGTGGATTACGGTTAATGTTTACAGGCCATTAACATATTAGGCCCACTTATCTAATTATGCCCCTCCTGCAACCTATATAATAAAAGCTACACTTGTTTGTGGTTTTAACCTAATTTATATTCATTAAGAGAAACACACAAGAAGAGAATTAGAGAATAAGGAAGGCAGGAGAAGGCAAAAGATTGGAGTTTATCTTCTTGTTGATTTCAAGGATTCTCCTTATCAGATCTAATGACTACTCCACGTAAGTACTCATCTGTAATTATCACTGCAGTCAATATCCTCTAAATTTATGTCTACATGTGGTATCAGAGCAGAATTGTGATTGCAGTTATAGTTCTGATTAATGTTTCAATTATGTCTTTTGAATGAAATTAATGTTTAATTATGATGTTATTATTTTCATTCATGGTTGATTGTTTACTCGTTTGATTATGATTGTTTCCGCTGCCCTAATTGAATTATTTCAATTCTTATGATACCCTAATTGAATTATTTCAATTCTTATGATGTCCTAATCGAATTATTTCAATTCGTATGATGTTTGTATTTTATTGTTTATGGTTCTTAATCGCACATCTGCACTGTTCATCGACAACACTATTCACGCGCACTGTTCACGCAGAAACTTACTGTTCATCAGTTTTGAGTGTCGGATTTTGATGTTATAATAATGTTTTTCGAGTGTAAACGGCGTTCTAAACCAGACTGCACTGCAGGGTTAGCGTTTTTTAGCCTAATTCTAACGTCTTCATTGAGTTTCAGGACGTTTTTGGTTAAAAATTATGATTTTTTGTTTTATCCATAATAGTTCTCGATCGAGCTAATGTTTCACTCGATCGAAGCTCTTAAGCATGAATAAGTTCCTTCTCACATTATAGTTTACGATACCTTATGTTTGATTATGTATGCTCGTGTGATATTTATGTTATTAAGTACATAAGTTAATATAATTATCATATTGTTGCTGTAAGTCTACATATTATTTGTGTAAATATATCATTTGATATCGAATGTAAGAGACTTTCGCATTATGACAAGTTGAAATTCACCACAGTGATTTCATCTCGTACGCGATCAAATCTCATAATGGAATCATATTGAACATTCACATTAGGTTGAGGTTCGCCACAGTGGACTCAAATTATGTAGTGAATTTCCGACTAAGCATCTAATAGGGTAAAGTAACATGTATTAAGGTTTTACCCACATGTAACCTGACATTAAAGTGAAACACTCATTAAGGAGAGTATACTCTATTATGTAATTAAGCATGTGTAGGTTGTCCACAGATACTATACTTGCCTGATGAATGTTTATGAGTTACTCATTTAAGTTTCAAGTCTCAGTCATAATTGCTATTGTGTGTTAAACTCAAAGCCTAATGTTTTGAGCATTGTTCATAATGCAGTACCGTTGCAAACCTCTCTCAATAACTGTGTCCAAGCTGTTCCACAACTTGATGGTACTAATTACTCAGAATGGAAAGAGCATCTCAAGTTCTATTTAGGGATCCTTGAACTCGATCAAGTGCTTACTGGGTCAGCTCCAGCTGAACCAGCTTCTGATGAGAGTAAAGAAGTACTTGAAGAGTATAACTGGTGGAAGAAATCTGATAGTCTTTGCCTAAAGTTTTTGCGTCTTACCACTGCACCAAACATTAAGTCCTCCATTTCGGAGACAGGCTGTAACACAGCCAGTAAGTACATGGAAATCATTAAGGAACGCTTTCAGACTACCGATAAAGCGGTAGCTGGAAGGCTTATGCCTGAACTTACCATTGCTAAGTATAATGAGAGTGTAACCACCATACAGCAGCATGTGTTACACATGACGAATCTGGCAGCTAAGTTGGGAAAACTGGGCATGAAAGTTGAGGATCCGTTCCTCGCCCAGTTTATCATCAACTCTTTGCCAGATAAGTTTGATGCTTTCATCTTCATTACAACACTGTTAAGGAAATTTGAAGTGTTAATGAATTGACCAATAAACTGGTTCAGGAAGCAGCAAGAATCAAACAGAAAGATGAGACTGATGCCTTAAGTAAGAGTACTGGCTTATCCCAGGCACATCATGTGCATCATGTAAGCGGGAAATCTAAGGGTAAGTTTGGAAACAGAAAGGGCATAAAGTCTGGCCCTTCTGATAAGCTATCTGAATCTGGCATAAAGAAGGATATCAAGAAGCAGGAAAGTTGTTTTTTCTGTAAGAAACCTGGGCACTTTCAGAATGACTGCATAAAGCGTAAGAATTGGTTCGAAAAGAAGGGTAAGCCTTTAGCTTTAGTATGTTTCGAATCAAATTATGTTGAAGTTCCTTCTAATACATGGTGGCTAGATTCAGGCTCTAATGTACATGTTTCGAATTCCTTGCAGGGATTCCTTACGACAAGAACCATAAATCCAAATGAGGCCTCCTTATACATGGGGAATAATGATAAAGCCTCCGTAGAAGCCATTGGAAGGTTTAGCTTGGAATTAAGCACTGGATTCAAGTTGAAGTTGGAGGATACCCTTTATGTTCCCTCCTTCGGATGCAATTTAATTTCAGTTTCTAAGTTAGATAATGATGGTTTTAAATTAAGTTTTGGACAAGGTTGTTTCAGTATGTTTCCAGACAATATTTTTGTTGGTTCTGGAATTTTGGAAAACGGATTGTATCGAATTTATTTAGATAAATTGTTTTCATAATCTCTTTGTGTTTCTCATAATGTTTCCCTGCATAATAATGTTAGTTCAAAACGTGGAAGGTCTAATGAAAGTTCCTCCTTCTTGTGGCATAAACGTTTAGCCCATATTTCAAGAGAAAGAATGAGCATATTGGTTAAAGACAATATACTACCTTCTCTTGATTTTACGGATTTTGGGACGTGTGTGGAATGCATTAAGGGTAAGCTAACCAAACACACCAAGAAAGGGTCCACAAGAAGCACTGCTCTTTTAGAAATTATACATACAGACATATGTGTTCCATTTGATGTTCCCTCCATGAGCGGAGAGAAATATTTCATCACCTTTATTGATGATTATTCACGTTATTGTTATCTTTACCTTTTGCATGAAAAATCTCAATCAGTAAACGCTTTAGAGGTTTACATTAAGGAGGTGGAAAGGCAATTGGGAAAAAAAGTGAAAATCGTAAGGTCAGATAGGGGTGGTGAATATTATGGCAAATATGATGAATCAGGAGAACATGCTGGTCCTTTTGCAAAACTCCTTGAAAGTTTGGGTATTGTCCCTCAGTACACAACTCCTGGTTCTCCATGGATGAATGGTGTTGCTGAGAGGCGTAATCGAACCCTATTAGAGGCTGTGAGGACAATTATGAGTAATACCAATCTACCCATGAAGTTGTGGATGCATGCCCTTATGACTGTGTATGTTGGAAATTGGGTTCCCAAAGAAAGCGCTTTCAAAGACACCATTTGAACTGTGGAAAGGATGGAAACCAAGTCTTCAACACTTACATGTATGGGGATGCCCAGCAGAGGCACGCATTTATAATCCACATGAAAGGAAGCTTGATTCTAGAACCATTAGTGGCTTCTTTATCGGCTATCCAGAAAAGTCCAAAGGGTATAGGTTTTACTGTCCTACACACAAGACAAGAATTGTTGAAACCGGAAATGCCAAATTCCTTGAGAATGGCGAAGTTAGTGGGAGTGATCAGGTAAGGGATGTCGTCGTCAATGAGGTTAGGGTGGCAATTCTAGTACCTTTGCCCCCAATTTCTATTGATGAAGTTCCACATAATGATAATGATAATGTTGACTCAGTCAATATTGTGGAACCTAATGTTGATGATCCTCCACTCCCGAATGATAACATCGCCACTGAG
Source organism: Silene latifolia (assembly GCF_048544455.1). Lineage (NCBI taxonomy): Eukaryota > Viridiplantae > Streptophyta > Magnoliopsida > Caryophyllales > Caryophyllaceae > Silene > Silene latifolia. The sequence goes on along the minus strand of NC_133538.1, from coordinate 186,095,028 downwards.
GTTGTTGATACAAAGACCGAAATAACATTAAGAAGGTCCACAAGACCTAGAAGGCCAGCTATTTCAGATGACTATGAAGTATATCAATGTGAATTTGACATTAGTGTGGATAATGATCCGGTTACATTTTCACAAGCTATGAATAGTGATGATTCCGATAAATGGGTTAATGCCGTAAAAGAAGAGATGGAGTCTATGGCTAAGAATGAGGTCTGGGAGTTGGTCAATTTACCAGTAGGTCATAAGGCTGTCGGCTGCAAGTGGGTCTTCAAGACCAAGCGCGACTCCTTAGGTAATATTGAACGACATAAAGCCAGACTGGTAGCTAAAGGCTTTAATCAGAAAGAAGGCATTGATTATAATGAAACCTTCTCTCCAGTTTCTAAGAAGGATTCTTTACGGATCATTTTAGCTTTAGTAGCTCATTTTCACTTAGAGCTACATCAAATGGATGTGAAAACGGCATTCTTGAATGGGAGTTTGGAAGAAGAAGTCTATATGGCTCAGCCTGAAGGTTTCATTATTGATGACAAAGAGGACAAAGTCTGTATATTAAAGAAGTCCATTTATGGGCTTAAGCAAGCTTCTCGGCAATGGTATATTAAGTTCCATAATACCATCACCTCCTTTGGGTTTCAAGAAAACACTTTGTTGATCGTGTATATACCGAAGATCAAGTGGGAGTAAGTTTGCATTTTTGGTCTTATATGTCGATGATATACTCATCGCAAGCAGTGATTTGGGACTATTACATCAAACTAAAGATTTCCTATCAAGCAACTTTGAGATGAAAGATATGGGAGATGTAACACCCGCGAAATTCCCATTTTTAGCATTTATAATTTAAATAACCGCTCTATTGTTTTATTTATATTTTAGAGTATTTAATTTAATTAATTTCATTTTAAACATAAATTTTATAAAAGTTACATTTTTACAAGCTAGTTTATATAAAAATAGATATATTCAGTCGGAGAGTAATAATAGTGAGAATAATAATAATAATAATATTTTCATCTTAAGTTATAGACACATTTCCGTCTAGCAAAGATCGTCGCATTTCTCTTATAATGCTATTTCAATTCGGACCAACCCGATTCCGACAACTCATCACTCTCACCCACCCTCTTACACTCTATTTTTAAATAATTCTTTTATTGTTATTATTATTATTATTATTGTTGTTGTTGTTGTTGTTGTTGTTGTTGTTGTTGTTGTTGTTGTTGTTGTTGTTGTTGTTGTTGTTGTTGTTGTTGTTGTTGTTGTTGTTGTTGTTGTTGTTGTTGTTGTTGTTGTTGTTGTTGTTGTTGTTGTTGTTGTTGTTGTTGTTGTTGTTGTTGTTGTTGTTGTTGTTGTTGTTGTTGTTGTTGTTGTTGTTGTTGTTGTTGTTGTTGTTGTTGTTGTTGTTGTTGTTGTTGTTGTTGTTGTTGTTGTTGTTGTTGTTGTTGTTGTTGTTGTTGTTGTTGTTGTTGTTGTTGTTGTTGTTGTTGTTGTTGTTGTTGTTGTTGTTGTTGTTGTTGTTGTTGTTGTTGTTGTTGTTGCACTACCACATCCCCACCCCGTCATTTCCCTTTCCCCTTTTTTTGAACTCACCAGCAACAACAACAATCAACAATCAACAAAGCCCCCAAATCACCATTTTTATTCCCGTCGAGCTTCAACCTCCGATCCGTCCCCATTTCTCGATTAAATCCCAAAATTTTTATACCATTCTTCTCCTTGCTTCCTCCTTCATCTTTTTAAGTAACAAAGCTTCATTTTTGTGGAGATTTCAAAATACCATCTCAAAACAACTTGGTTCTTTTGACTCAGTCGGCTCGATTTCCTCCTTCTAGCTGAAGATCTTGAAGACCGGAGGGAGGCTCGTACTTTTTGGACGTTTCCCTTGGAGATTTGACGAAACTAAGGTAACGGTGATAGGTTACTCGACATTATGTCAATATTTCGAGTTTATATGCTGTGGTTTGTCACTAGTAGCATTAAAGTGTGAATCTTTGCATCTTTTTCTTGGACTATTTTTTTTGGATGATTGAATGTGACGGAACATTACGAGATTTCCAACTATAATTGCAGAGATTACACGACTTATAGCACTTGGCAGTGTATATGTATGAATTAGGTGATTTATATGAATTAATTCCATCTTGCTTGTGCCTAGAACTCGTCTTAAATCATTTTTGCAATGCGCTGTTTTGATCAGCCTAATTGAGGACGGTTGGGAAAAGAAAATAATGAGCTTGCTAGAGTTTGTAAAGTGTTAATTTTTCGTCTTATTCTTGTCTTAAAACTTGTCTTAAATGGACTCGGTATGGGTGTCGTTTACAGCAGGTATTGGTGCTGTTTTTGGGACTATTTTATGCATGAAATTATGGGTTTATATGGACTGTTTTGGGATGAGAATAGAGTATGTGTGGTGTTGTTCTTAGGCACGGAATTATGCTGTTTTGGGACTGTTTTGAGACGGAAATTTGGGATTGTTTTGACTCTGCCTTGCAGGTACTTCATGGCTATTTTGGGTAGTCAGAATGAAGGTTGGGTGGTCTGTTTGGACAGTCGAAAATGATGGCTATATGGGCTGTCGTTGCGCAGTTTTGGGTGTCCTTTTTTTTGGTTGATAGTTTGAGCCGTTGGCTCCGTCTTGAGTGTATATGCTAGAACAATTTGGGTCATTTGTGTAGTAACTCCTGTCACGAAATGATGTGTGGAATGGACTGTGTTTGGGGCAGGGCTTTATGCTTTTTATTGCTCTGTTTTGGGCATGAAATGTGGGTTGTTTGACACGGTTGTAGGGCCGCGACAAGGGCTGTCCACGGCCTGTTCTTGGGCTACTCATGGCTGCCCTGTTTGGGGCGGTTGTTTAGGTAGTTGTAGGAGCTTATTATGGTTGGATGGTGGTTGTTTTGAAGTGGTAACCGTGGGCGGGTTGGGCAGCAGCCTGCCTGGCCTAGGCAGCGCCCTGGCTGGGCATGGTTGTGGCCTGGCAGCGGGGCCAAGGTTGGTTGGTTGCGGCCTTGGTCACGGCTAGTTTTGAGTCATGTTTGGGTGATGTCCAAAGGGGCCTTGAGTCGTGGTTAAGGACTGTCTTAGCTTAGGTTGGTTTATTTTAAATATTATTAATTCCCGTCTCGTGCTTTATATAACTTAACTCGTTAATTATCAATCATTTACACATTGAGTTTATTGGACTCCACGTAATTATTTTGTGGTACTCATTTGATTTAGTTTGTTGGGCTCAATTGATTCTAGTAAATGGGCTAGCTAAATTTAGTAACTTGGGCTAGTCAAGGTTATAATTCGTTTTGGCGCTAAATTGGTTTAATTAAAATATGATTAATTAACCGTCTCACTTTTCATATAACGTATTTAGTTAATATCGTTCATTTACTCATTTATTCTGTTGGACTTGTCACATGATTTATTTATTGGGCTTATCCTAGTCCATTCATTGGATTTCACATGATTTAATTATTGGGCTCATAAATGGGTCACTTGGACTTGGTCACATTTCATCTCGTATACTTCATATAACATAAATTATTCATTATAGCTTATTATATTTTATTTAACCGGCATGTTAAATTATGAAACGGAATATTTATTATTATAAGACAAGTATGAGTTATTTATTAATAAATGGTTAATTTGGTGAAGAGTCATATTCTTAATTAGGCCTTGTATTTTTCTGTTGTGAGAGTCTTGGTCCTATCGGATACTAGGGGTGAGCTATAAGCCCTCTAGTTGCGATATGATCGTCGGGATTGATGTTCCCATCCGTACTCATGGTGAGATGCAAGCCATGAGTATGAATGTGACATTAATGGTCCCGTGTCATATGATGTTTTCATGATCATTCTTACTCTTATTGTGACTCAAGTGTGACGTTTTACATTGTGTGACTACTTGACATTCCTTGTTTACCCCTTTCGGACCTTTGGTTACGAGTGTGTGCCATGTTTCCGGATTGGGTTATCTTTCCTCTTTCGGACCTTTGGTTACGGGTGTGTGCCATGTTTCCGAATTAGGATATCCTTCCGCCTTTCTTCGGACCTTTGGTTACGAGTGTGTGCCATGTTTCCGATTAGAGGTTACTCGACCTTTGGTTGCGAGTGTGTGCCATGTTTCGAGTCTTGGATGCGATTGGTATATCGTTTGTCGAATCGGGTGACGTCCATCCCGAGAGTCTGGATCCAGGTTTAGACTAGGACCGTATTATGATCGTCGTCCTACCAAGAGGTTGGAGTCTAGATGGTTTGTCTTGTGAGTTCATACTAAGTATATGTCTTACACTTGTTGAGTCGGTCAATATGGGTTGGTCGACTTGGTGATTCTATTTCCTTGATTGCATATTCATCCTCATACACCATGCCTATTCTACTAAGAAAGTATTATGCCTGTTTCACCACGATTGTTCATTATATCTCCTTATTCTTCATTGTTCACATATGTTGCATGATTAATATGTTTGATTAAGTGTTGATTGTTACCTGCATTTCGACATATTGTGGCTGGGAGAACCTTGAGTTACTCCCCACTGACTATGGCATTCATGTTTACGTGAATGACAGGTGGTGAAGATACTTACGTGGGGAAGACGTGTGGGCTAGCGAGAACTAAACCCTCGGACCTTAATTTCTAGTTTAGAAACCTCTTATTTGTTTATTCGTGGGATATCTTTTCCCCGCCTTCTAGACTTGGGTTGTAATAACCTAAATTTGTCTATTATCGTTTTTGTTTCATTTCGTTTTTGGCACCCGCGTTTTAATCTTTAACTAATAATATAAAAGTTTTTAAAATCTCACAATTTCCGCTTTAAATTTATTAGTTTTATTTTCCGCGTTATCGCGGGGTGTCACAGTTGGTATCAGAGCCTATGTTACTCCCGACGCACACACGTGTACCCCAAATTTAAATTTGAACTGGACCTTGAATAATGAATGAGAGATGGGTAGACTTAAGGATCTAAGGTGGTAGTCTGTAGTGTGTTTGCTCTTTGTTAGGTTCTAACATGTTTGTTGATTGTCATTTAATAATTGTTATGCTCGTTGATCAATGACTGTAAACTTACCAATGTGGTGATCAAGATTTGGTGCCTATTGCTGAGGATTGGAGATTTGTTCAACCTTTGAAGAGTGTTTCTACTTCCTTGAAGATGTTTCTGATTCTTATGTATCTTGCTTTATTCTTTATCTCTTGGTGCTTATCCTCCTTCTAAACTCTCTTCTGCTTTACTTTGAAAGTTACTCCTAGACTCCTAACTTGTCCTTTGTTCTTTGCTTATCCTCCCTTAACGCCATTTGATGGTGCTCGTTCTTTTGAGGAATGTTGACCTTGGTTGGAAAATTTGACTTTTGAGGGATTGTTATGTTTGACCCTTAAACCTGGTTTTGAGAGGATTGATGTTGGAAAGACTTAGGTAGTGTGATGAGACATACTTGGAGATTCTTATACCTAGATCCTTGATAAAGTGAGTATATTTGATTGGTGGATTCTGTGTGTTAAGTGTGAGTTGCCTATGTTACCAGAGTTATAGAACTTGGCTTTGTTGTTTATATTTGGGATTAGAAGACTTAGTAGGTTGAGCGTTGTTACCTTAGGAGTAAACATGGGGTAAGGTTTATGATTTGTGTTTGGAAAGGGATACCTTTAGGTTTTGATAACCATACATAGGTTGGAGTTACCTTTTGACGTTGTTGGATATGAGTGTAGCCTTATTTGTAGTTTTGATCTTGTTTTGGGGAAGCCGTTGTGGATGTTTGATGATTGGGAATTGTTGAATCCTGAGGGTGGTGAAGTACCTTGTTTGAAGGGATAGCTTAGGATGAAGTAACATAAGCGATTTGAGGAAATCCTTGGAAGTGTTGTGATTATGAGTTTTGTTGTTAGGAGGTTTTCAGAACCGCTTAGAATGATGTTGCTGTTTGAGGTTTGAGTACTTGGCGTTTCCTTGTTGTCTAGTTCCCTTCTTCTTTGATCGTAAGCGTTACCGTTCATACCTCTTTCCCTTGCTTCATCATACTCCTCTTTTAAGTTTGATGCTAGTAACCTATAAAGCTCTATCTTTGACATCCTTTTAGATTTGACGTCAATTCTTACCCTATGAAATTCATCATAGCTCTTTTGATTAGTTAAGTTTGGACTCTCTTAGCGTACCTGGTATTTATGTTGTCTAAATTATTTTTCATTTCGTACAATTTCTAAACAATTCAAACTAGCATTTTTGGTTCATTGTTAAGAATTTATGTTACTTTTTCAAAACTTTACCTATTTTAAAGGTTCGAAAATGAAAATTTGATTTAGTTCCCCTTTTGTTCTTTGAGTGTAAACTTCTTCATCGTGAATTTTGATTGCTACACCCGAGTTGCTTTTGAATTTTGCTCAATTTCCGACTAAGTTTGATCTACTTATGATTTCTTTGTCAAAATTTATTGTTATATTTTCGAGAACTTAACTCCTTTTAGGGTTTAAAAACGAAACATTTATTTTTATTTTGGCTTTTGCAAAAAGGAAATTTGAGTGGATTATCATTTTCATTGGGTTTTACCTTTGATGGGATGTCAGGACTCGTTATTAAAGGCGTCTAATAACCTGTCCTACGCTTGTCGACGGATAATTTTTGTTTCAGTCTTGTCTTTTACTTGGAAAGTTAGTGCTCTTGTGTGCACGACAAGAGCAATTTCATTCCATGAAGGAGACCTATCCTTTTGAAAACTCTCCATAATTGTTTTGGAAGTATTTTGGTTTCGTATTTCTAAAAATGATTTGGTATCTGGCCTTGTCTTTGATTTGGAATGTGATGTTCTTGAATGCGCAACGAGAACATTTTCGTTCCTTTGACGAGAACCTGGTGCTGTTGGAAAATTCTACTTGAAACTTTTGAAGGAATTTTAATTCTTACAATGAGTAACCTTTTAACGTTTTAGTTACCGGTTTCAAAAGCCCAGTTTTACCTTCATAACCTTTCATTTTCTACTTTCAAGTTTCGAGGACGAAACTTTTTAAAAGGTGGGGTGATTGTAACACCCGCGAATTTCCCATTTTTAGCATTTATAATTTAAATAACCGCTCAATTGTTTTATTTATATTTTAGAGTATTTAATTTAATTAATTTCGGTTTAAACATAAATTTTATAAAAGTTACATTTTTACAAGCTAGTTTATATAAAAATAGATATTTTCAGTCGGAGAGTAATAAGAATGAGAATAATAATAATAATAATAATAATAATAATAATAATAATAATATTTTCGTCTTAAGTTATAGACACATTTCCGTCTAGCAAAGATCGTCGCATTTCATTTATAATGCTATTTCAATTCGGACCAACCCGATTCCGACAACTCATCACTCTCACCCACCCTCTTACACTTTTTTTTTTTTGGTAAAATGTGAGAGGGTATATATAAGCTCAAAAAATAGGTACATACAAGATAAGGACTTAGTACAGGCACTAAGTCTCCACTACCAAGCCATCACGGATGCTACATAAGTAAAGCATTATTATTATTATTATTATTATTATTATTATTATTATTATTATTATTATTATTATTATTATTATTATTATTAATATTATTATTATTATTATTATTATTATTATTATTATTATTATGAATATTATTATGAATATTATTATTATTATTATTATTATTGTTATTATTATTATTATTATTATTATTATTGTTGTTGTTGTTGTTGTTGTTGTTGTTGTTGTTGTTGTTGTTGTTGTTGTTGTTGTTGTTGTTGTTGTTGTTGTTGTTGTTGTTGTTGTTGTTGTTGTTGTTGTTGTTGTTGTTGTTGTTGTTGTTGTTGTTGTTGTTGTTGTTGCACTACCACATCCCACCCCGTCATTTCCCTTTCCCCTTTTTTTGAACTCACCAGCAACAACAACAATCAACAATCAACAAAGCCCCCAAATCACCATTTTTATTCCCGTCGAGCTTCAACCTCCGATCCGTCCCCATTTCTCGATTAAATCCCAAAATTTTTATACCATTCTTCTCCTTGCTTCCTCCTTTATCTTTCTAAGTAACAAAGCTTCATTTTTGTGGAGATTTCAAAATACCATCTCAAAACAACTTGATTCTTTTGACTCAGTCGGCTCGATTTCCTCCTTCTAGCTGAAGATCTTGAAGACCGGAGGGAGGCTCGTACTTTTTGGACGTTTCCCTCGGACATTTGAAGAAACTAAGGTAACGGTGATAGGTTACTCGACATTATGTCAATATTTCGAGTTTATATGCTGTGGTTTGTCACTAGTAGCATTAAAGTGTGAATCTTTGTATCTTTTTCTTGGACTATTTTTTTTGGATGATTGAATGTGACGGAACATTACGAGATTTCCAACTATAATTGCAGAGATTACACGACTTATAGCACTTTGCAATGTATGTGTAAGAATTAGGTGATTTATATGAATTAATTCCATCTTGCTTGTGCCTAGAACTCGTCTTAAATCAGTTTTGCAATGCGCTGATTTGATCGGCGTAACTGAGGACGGTTGGGAAAGGAAAATAATGAGCTTGCTAGAGTTTTTAAAGTGTTAATTTTTCGTCTTATTCTTGTCTTAAATGGACTCGGTATGGGTGTCGTTTACAGCAGGTATTGGTGCTGTTTTTGGGACTAATTTGGGCATGAAATTATGAGTTTATATGGACTGTTTTGGGATGAGAATAGAGTATGTGTGGTGTTGTTCTTAGGCACGGAATTATGCTGTTTTGGGACTGTTTTGAGACGGAAATTTGGGACTATTTTGACTCTGCCTTGCAGGTACTTCATGGCTGTTTTGGGTAGTCAGAATGAAGGTTGGGTGGTCTGTTTGGACAGTCGAAAATGATGGCTATATGGGCTGTCGTTGCGCAGTTTTGGGTGTCCTTTTTTTTGGTTGATAGTTTGAGCCGTTGGCTCCGTCTTGAGTGTATATGCTAGAACAATTTGGGTCATTTGTGTAGTAACTCCTGTCACGAAATGATGTGTGGAATGGACTGTGTTTGGGGCAGGGCTTTATGCTTTTTATTGCTCTGTTTTGGGCAGGAAATGTGGGTTGTTTGACACGGTTGTAGGGCCGCGACAAGGGCTGTCCACGGCCTGTTCTTGGGCTACTCATGGCTGCCCTGTTTGGGGCGGTTGTTTAGGTAGTTTTAGGAGCTGATTATGGTTGGATGGTGGTGGTTTTGGAGTGGTAACCGTGGGCGGGTTGGGCAGCAGCCTGCCTGGCCTAGGCAGCGCCCTGGCTGGGGATGGTTGTGGCCTGGCAGCGGGGCCAAGGCTGGTTGGTTGCGGCCTTGGTCACGGCTAGTTTTGAGTCGTGTTGGGTGATGTCCAAAGGGGTCTTGAGTCGTGGTTAAGGACTGTCTTAGCTTAGGGTGGTTTATT